>NW_023269771.1:7500-124173 GCF_004353265.1 Vitis riparia | reverse complement strand
AATTATTTTTCCTACTATGGTAATCTAGGAATTATTTTAAAACTGCTGTACTTTTATCAAAAATCCTGGGAAGGATGGGTTTGGGAAATTCGCATATTTACCTGTCATATTTAATTTTTTTAATGGGTTAAGATAAAAATTATTTTGAATAAATAGGATAGGGTTAAGATGGAAGCAGTCCATCTTAGATGTATCCTCCTGTCATCCCTAATTTTCTCTCACCTTTTCTATTCAAAAATTAATTTACCAAAATAATAATAATAATAAAAATACTTTCTCTTTGAATAATTTTTATGAAAACAATTCCTTCTTATTTCTTTTGAATAACTATGGACCATCATGTATAGAAAATAAGGGTTAAGTACTTCTTTCACACCTTAAGATTTAATGGAAATACACTAAGCCTTGACCTCTATAGATGTATTTTATATTTAAAAATTAATTTTAGAAAATTATTAAATACATTTACCTAAAATTTTTCTTAAATGCACCTATCCATAATCATTTTATATAAAAAAATTTCATAGGGTAAGTTTTAATACAGAATTACATAATATACATGAACCAGATACATGGGATATTTGTCAACTTTCCTATTGTGACGTATCAGCCCATGATTTGGGATGTTTGCCAACTTTTCCATTAAGAAAGAGTCAGTTAACATCTTCAACACTTTCCCTCAAGTTGATGCAAATATATTTATCAATGGTATAATAATGTTCAGATGATGATACATAAGGAGTGTAAACTTGCCCTATGCCTACTTTATTTTTTATGAAATGCCTATCAATTGCTATATGTTTGGTTTAGGCAAGATGTATTAGATTATGTCTTATATTTATAGTCTCTTTGTTATCCCAGTATATATATACTAAAAAACTGTTTGGTTATCCCTGTATATATATATTGAAAAATCAAAAATCAAAAATAAAAAAACAAGGTTCATGAGAAAAGCAATTTTCACCTTTCCCAATTTGGTTGTCAAGAAACAAAGAAAACAAAACCAAACAAGTTATCTTTTTTTGTATCCCAAAATTTGAGACCATGCATTATTCAAACATTTGGTTCTCTTCAATTCCCTACACTTTCTCACTAACCAAACATCACCCTATAGCCTTGTAACATACTGACCGGGGTTTCAACCATCGACATGAAGCTATCATTGTTATTCATGGCAAGATACCCTACAAATGGATGGATTTTCTCCCAACTTGAAGATAGAAAAGAAAAAAAAAAGCAAGAAAAAAAAAAGAATTAAAGGTTGTTCTTCTTATTGGCGTAACCCTTACGACTGCATGGGTGTGAAAAGGTTGAAGTTGGAAATTGCGACAGTCCAAGTTGCCTTTAATGGCCATGCATTCAACTGCTAACACATTGAAGCGTTCATAGGGAGCTTCATCTTCCCGTTGTAGTGGTGACGGGTGCGAAGGAAGGAAATCCATTTTCTCGGTGAACTTGGTGTGTTTGGTTCTCGAGAAGAATTACAATAGAAAATCAATTTTGATTAGTGATTATATGTAATTTAGAGTGTGTTTGATAGTGATTTTAGAAAGTGTTTTTAACATTTCTAATACTTAAATGATAAAATTTTTCAAGTATTAAAAATATTAAAAGTGCTTTATATAATCATTACTAAACGAGCTCTATATTTCTTTTTTCTATTTTCTATTGGAAGATGACTATTTGCTATTTTATATAAGTCCATAGCTCAAGATAGGATGTTTCCATATCTACGAAAACAATTTTGCTAGGCTATGTTGAGTTCCAAAAAAAGTGATAGAAAGCACGAGGAAAAGAAGAAAAAAAAAATAGAAGGGAAAAAAAAGTAAAGAAAAATTAAAGATTGATTTTTTAAATTATTTTTATATGCTACTTTCAACTCATTTAACTTATTTTAATATTTTTATATAAAGATTAAATAATTTAAAGATGTATAAGTTTTTTTTTACTAATCTTAATTATATTTTATTTTAAGAATATTTTTCATAATACAATTAAATATGAGAAATTTTTTTTTTTAAATATTTTGAAATCAAGCGTAAATTTAAGCTTTGAAAAATGAAGTTTTATTTTACTAGGATATTTGTTGTAATAGACTTTTTTTTTTTGGAATAAAAGTTGCACCTTTTATATTGTTGTAATTCTAAAAACAAATTCTTCATTGCAAATTTTTAATTTTGATACTTTGTACCATCTCTTGTAATTTAAAAGAATTTTTGCCTTTGAAGATATATTAATATTATAATAAGAGTTTTTGATATTGTAGATATTGATCATCTAAGTTTTAAATTTTCTATAACGTTTTTATTGAAATAGTATTTGAACCTTAAGAGTAATTTTGAATTAATCCAATTAGGAAAATGTTTTAATGATCCCATTGAAGGTAGACAATTAATTTGTAAACCTATAAAGCTTTAGAATACTAAATCAATCAATCAATCAATCAACTTTCATGCTAAAACACAAATTTAGATTTTCAAATGATCATTAGATAGAGTTTACCTTAATTATTAAACCATTTTTTCCTAATAAGGATAAGAGAAGAGAGAAAAACCTTGGCCCTTGAATTTCAAATTTTTTGTACATTAGAAATCATTTATTTCTTAGAACAATTTATGGTGTTAAAAAATAAACATAAAAAAGGAGAGGAAGAAAAGAAATTGAGATGAGAAGATATCTTAGTTGTTCGGTCTCCCTTTATTAATACATAAATCCTTATTTATAGGTTGAAGGATAATACCACTATGAAATCAAAAGGAATCAATTCCTTCGCTCACTTTCTTTGATAATTTTGATGGATAGAATGAAAATAAGTTATCTGCTTGCTCTACACATTCATCTCCACTCCATAATGGAGAATAGCTATAGCTAATAGTTAGGATTTAATTCCGCTTCCATAATCACAAAAAATAAGAAATAAATCCTTAAGTTTCACTAATGAAAAAAGAACAAAAATAAAGAAATAAAAAATTTATATTCACTTCCCTCTTTAATGATCTTGAACAAGAAGGAATATAATTTCTCTACATAAAAATGAATATGAAAAACAAAAAACACCAGTGATGAAGAAGGAATATGTTATTGTCGTTCTCCTCTAGAATGCTCTCGTGCATCGATATAGCCCCGTCGCTAGACCCTGCTCCTAATCTCTGGCTCGGTTAGAGAGCAAGCACATAGAAGGTCTCACACTTGCAATAGTGAGAACTGAGAAGAAAGGAATGACTGAAACCAAGAGAGTTGGAGGTAAGGGGATATACGTGCGGCCCACAGAGACAGGCGACATGCAATCACGCAGAAGGAGGGCAGTCATGCAATATGCACTCAAGCACAATACAGGATATATCACTCATGTCCGCGCAAAAAGCTATGACTATCAGGACGAATAACGATACAATCATCATGCTTAAAAGACGATCAAGACAATATGCAAGCCAGAGGAAACAACACAACCAATCAAACGACATATAATAGTGAGTCTATGCATGTGAAGTGAGCAGAATAATCAGGAAGAGACAGAATCGCTGTACCAAGAAACCAAGATGAGCAATCTATGATAATCGGCATGTCAATGTACCAAACTAATCTAGCAATGAAGTACAGAAAAAACGACATCTAAAGCCCCAATCAAGATAATCAATCATATCAATGTCACAACGCAATATCCAAGCATGCATCAAAAACTCCCAATGTGCAATCAAGAGAGACAGGTACTCACTGATCGACTCATCAAATGCCATGTTTGCTTCATCTTAAGTTCAAGCTTGACCCTCTAAACATCCCCAGCGGAGTCGCCATTTTGTGGACCCCGCATTTCGGCTCATGCGTTTCCCACTCGATGGCGAGCTCGATTTTAATTTGAAAAATGATTTTTATTGATTAAGAAAATGATTTGGAGTCACCACTTATTTTTGTTTTATTTTTAAAAGGGGTAAACAAAATAAGAAAGAAAACCCTAAGTACAACTTCTTATTTTGGAAAAGGTGATCTACGAAAAACCGAATCGGGCTCGAGGGTCAAGTTACTTATTGGGAAGGTACGGTAAAAGACCATAGCACCCCTTTAAGTCCCTAAAGTTGGGTCTCTACTAATAAAATGAAGCTGACATGGCAATCAATAGGAAAATCAATGGATACTCAAGTCGATTAGGCGCATATGGGAATCGAAACATGCAATAGAGAATGAGCAGAATAGGAATGGATGCGTACCTGGGCCATGAACGAACAGTGCGCTATCATAGAAATGGAATCAGTACACAATTAAGGAATAATTTCATGCATGTCAGAGAGCAGGATGTATGATAATCCAATCAATCAATTAATCAATCATAAAGTCACCCATCCCATTTATTCTGGTATTATGAAAAATTCGTTCACGCTTACTAAAACCAAGAGGAGCAAAGATCGTTTGAAAGCCAGAGCGAAATTAAAACTATTTGGGAGAAAATTAGATTTTTGAAATTTAATTGAAAAATTGGAATCTCGAAGGTCACTAGAAAATTAGAGTTTTAGAGTTTTTTTGGAGATTAGACTTTTAGAGATTGAATGTGAGAATGAGAATTTTTAGAAATTGAATTTGAAAGAGGTTAGGATTTTGAAAACGATTTGCAGGTTCGGGATCTTAAAGAAAGATTAAGTAGCGAAAATTGGGACTTTGGGAATTGAATTTTGAAATAAATCAAAATTGTAAGTTATTTGAGAAGTAGAAATTATGAAAGTCGGTTTATGAAAATTGGAAATCTCGAAAATCATTTGAAGACGGACTTTTTAGAAATGAACAAATAAAATGGTAGTAAAAATAATGATGATAACGAAAGAGTAACTGGGTAAATACGGTAATCGGAACATTAGGAATTGAAAATTAAGTTCGGAGGTAGGACACTTGGAATTTTAGATAGCTAAATTTAGAAACCGGAATTTTGAAGAATTAGACTTTAATGATTGAGATTTTTAAGAGAAATAAATAGGTAAATATGGAATAATGTTATTAATTAATCAAAATGATATTTGGACGGATGAATAGTGAATGGTGAGATTTGTGAGATTAAAAATTAAATTGGAAAATCGGATTTTGACGAAAGTGATATTTGAACGGATGAAAGTGAATAGTGGGATTTTGAAATTTAAGTTTGAAAGTCGGATCTTTGAATAATTGAACTTCAGTTATTGGAATTTTTAGAAGAAAGAAATAAGTAAACGTGGAATTTATAATAATGATAACAAAGATGATATTTAAATGAATAAAAGTGAATGGTGGAATTTCTGAGTCTAAATGTTAAATTTGGAAATCCGGTTTTGAAGAGTTGAATTTTAATGATTGAAATAAATAAATAAATAAATATGGAATAATGATACTTATTAACAAAAATAATGTTTAAATGAATAAAAAAAGAATAGTAGAATTTTTCTAATTGAAAATTTGAATTAGGGCGTTGGATTTTTAAAGGATTAGACTTTGAATAAATAGGTAGGTATGAGATTATAATACTAATTAACGAGAATAATATTTAGGCGAATAAAGATGGATAGTAGAATTTTTGGGATTGAAGTTTTAATTCAGAAATTGGATTTTTGAAGAATTGGATCTTATATAAATAAATAGACGTGGAACAAGAATCCTAATTAACAAAAATAAAATTTAAACGAATGATGGAATTTCTGGGATTGAAAAGTTAATTAAGACATGGGGTTTTCGAAAAGATTGGACTTTGAATAGATATGGAATAGTGATTCTAATGGATGAGGATAAAATTTAGACCAATTGTAGAATTTTTGGGATTGAAAAATTAAATTGAGACATGAGATTTTCGAAGAACTAGGTTTTAAATAAATAGGTGAATATGGGATAATAATCCTGATTGATGAAAATAAGATTTAAACTAATTGCTGAAAAATTAAATTAAAACAGGGGATTTTTGAAGGATTAGACTTTGAATACTAAATAAACATGGGATAATAATTCTAATTGATGAAAACAAGGTTTGAACAAATATTTGAAGAATTAAATTAAAACATAGGATTTTTGAAGGATTAGACTAGATGGATAGATGAATATAGGATAATAATTCCAACTAATGAACATAAGGTTTAAACGAATATTTGAGGAATTAAATTAAGGCATGGGATTTTCTTGATGGATTAGACTTTGAATAACTAATAAATACGGGATATAGATTCGATTTATGAAAATATGATTTAAACAAGTATTTGAAGAATTAAATTAAAACACGGGATTTTTGAAGGATTAAACTAGATAGATGGATGAACATAGGATAATAATTCCAATTGATGAACATAAGATTTAAACGGATTATTGAAAGATTAAATTACTAAATAAATATGGGATAATGATTCTAATTGATGAAAATAAGGTTTAAACGAATTACTGAAAAATTAAGTTAAGGCATGGGATTTTCGAAGGATTAAACTTTAAATAAATAGGTAAATAGGGAGGATAATTCTAATGAAAATAAGATTTAAGTGAATTGTGGAATTTTTAGAATTGAAAAATTAAGTTAGGGAGTTAGATCTTCGAGGGTTAGACTTTAAATAAGTAAATGAATATGAGATACTAATTCTAATTAAAGAAAATAACATTTAGACAAATAGTAGAATTTTAGGATTGAAAATTAAATTATGACAATGGATCTTTTTTTAAGGATTGGATTTTAAATAAATAACTAATATAGGATGATAATATAATTAACGAAAATAACATTTAAACGAAAATAAAAAGAATAGTGGAATTTTTAGGGTTTGAAAATTAAGTTAGGACATCAGATTTTTTTGAAAGATTGGACTTTAAATAACTAGATAAATACGTGATAATAATTCTAATCGATGAAAATAAGATTTAAACCAATTATGGAAAAATTAAATTAAGATATGGGATTTTTGAAAGGGTTAGACTTTGAATAGCTAGATAATTACGGGATAATGTTCTAATTGATGAAAATAAGATTTAAACGAATATTTGAATAATTAAATTAAGACAGGGGATTTTTGAAAGATTAGATTAGATAAATATGAGATATTGACTCTATTTAATAAAAATGAGATTTAAACGAATATTTTGAAGAATTAAATTAAAACGTGGGATTTTTGAAAGATTAGACCTTAAATAACTAAGTAAATATGAGAGGATAGTTCTAATTGATGAAAATAAAGTTTAAATTAATTGTGGAATTTTTAGAATTGAAAATTTAAATTAAAACATGGAATTTTGGAAGGATTAGATCTAATGAATGAGATTTTAAAAGATGATAAATGATACATATGAAATAATAATAATTAACAATCATAATATTTAAACGAGTATAATTGCATAGGGGAATTTTCGGGATTGAATTTTCAAGAATCAAAATTTTGCAAACCGAATTTAAAATTAAATTTTAGGAAGTTATTTCGAAAATGATATTTTGTATAGCTGATTTTAAAATCTTCATAGGAAAAACATATTTATAACATTGGAAAGAAGACTCAAGAGGGCCGTATACTAGGCCGAACATGGAGGATGGGGCTTAAGGCCCATGTGAACTAATCTAAACATGCAACTTGGGCTTTGGGAGCCTATGATCGCGTGTAAATCCAGTCGGGTCATTTAATAAAAAAACATTTATAAAACCTATGACCTCATACTAGCGTAGCAAAGCTACTATAGTATAATGGCTCTAGGGTCGAACTCTGGATGGGTTTTCATTCTAGCTCTCTTCTAAGCTCTTGTCACAATGCTCTTCAACCAAGGTGTTGATCAGGCACACCTTCTCCAATCCTTCCTCCTCTTCTGGGTGAAGATGTCTCTTGCAAAGATGGAATATGTTTAATTCCAAGGTCATGTTTCCAAATGTGAGCTGCATCACCCCATTTCTACAATTGATGATGGCATTGGAGGTAGCCAGAAAAGGTCTCCCAAGGATGATTGGCACGTAATTGGCTTCCTTAACAGTGGGATCAGTATCAAGCACAACAAAATCCACGGGATAGTAGAATTTGTCCACTTGAACTAGAACATCCTCTATCACCCCCCTTGGGATTTTGACTGACCTATCAGCTAAGGAGAGAGTGATGGCTGTGTGCTTCAATCCTCCAAGTCCCAGTTGCTTGTACACAGAGTATGGCAGCAAATTCACACTTGCCCCCAAGTCTAGTAAAGCTTTCTCCACAAGTGTCCCTCCAATGTTGACTGCAATGGTGGGGCAACCCGGATCTTTATACTTAATTGGAGACTTACTTGCTCAGTGAGGAATGCATTCTTTGTCACAAGTCCTTTAAAAACTTTGCATATGTGGGGACTTGCTTGATCATATCAAGTAAGGGTATATTCACCTTCACTTGTCTCAAGACTTCAAGAATTTCTGATGAATTCTTGATTTCCTTCTTTCCATGTAAAGCTTGAGGAAAAGGGGGAGGCATATGTTTCTTCATCATATCCTCTTTAATCACTATCCTTGGCTCTTCTTCAAAGCTTGATTTGGATGCACTGTTCTTCCCACTCTTCTCTTCTTGGTTATTGCTCTCTTTAACCAAGGTTTTCTTTGACAAGAGTTCTTCATCTTGCCTCACCTTAGGCAAGGGTTGATCAACCTCCTTTCCACTCCTCAAGGTGATCACAGCTTTGACCTCCCTCAACTTTGAAGACTCCTCCTCTTGGGTTTCAACTTCATGAGCACCCTTTGGATTTTGCTTGGTTGAGAGGGAAACTTCCTTTCTCATTCACTGTGTTGAGGTTGGTAAGCCTAGAGATGGAGTATTGAATATTATCTATCTTCTGATATAGATCATTTTGCATCCCATCCATTCTCTTATTTAGAGAACTCTCAACATTCTCAATCTTTTGGTGCAATTGGGAGTTGATTGCCCTTTGTTTGCCCACAAAGTCATTCATGACTTTACTTAGGTTCGCAATGGCTTGCTCCACTGAAGAGGTTTGTTGAGGTGCTTGAGTTTGGGCTTGTGGTTGGTATGGAGGTGGTCTTGGTTTCCAAGAAAAATTTGGATGGTTTCTCCAGCTTGAATTATAGGTGTTTCCATAAGGTGCATTGTTGTTAGGCCTAAATTGCCCCACAACATTGGCTTGATCACCTAACATCTCCCTCACAGCTGGCATGGTTGGGCACTCATCCACCACATGATCACATGATTGGCAAATGGTGCATGGCATGACATGGGCTTGAGTCTCGGAAATGGCTTGGACTTCATGCATCTTTTTCAACTCAAGTTCTTCCAACCTCCTTGCTATTGTTGCCACCTTAGCTTTCATGTCCATGTCTTCACTTAACATGTACATTCCACCCTTTGGATTTACAGGAGTTTTCATCCTTCCCAATTCCTTTGAGTTGGGCTCATCCCATCCTCTTGTTACCTCAGATACATAACTTAAAAAATCCATTGCTTCTTCCGGATTCTTACTCATAAAATCTCCCCCACACATGGTTTCAAGAATTTGCTTCATGGAGGAAGACATCCCATCATAGAAATAGCTCACCAAGAGCCATGTATCAAAGCCATGATGAGGACAAGCATTGATGGCCTCCATATACTTTCCCAACATTCATGGAACTTCTCATTTTCTTTTGCAGAAAAGTTTGAGATTTGCCTCTTCAACCCATTGGTCCTATGGGTGGGGAAAAATTTCTTCAAAAATTCGGCCTGAAGATCAACCCAATTCCTTATGCTCCTTGGCCTTAAAGAATTAAGCCATATTTTTGCCTTGTCCTTCAAAGTGAAAGGGAATAGCTTGAGTCTCATCAAGTCTATTGAAGCTCCTCCCTCTCTAAAGGTATTGCACACCTCCTCAAACTCCTTGATGTGGGCATATGGATTCTCACTCTCCATTCCATGGAAATTTGGTAGAAGGGGCACAATATGGGGCCTTATAATCAGCTGCTCAAGAGGAGGTACGATGCATGAGGGTGCACTCATCCTTGGTGGGTGCATTCTATCCCTCATGGATAGATATGCATTTGGATTACCCCCTTGACCGTGTTGAGAATTCTGATCCTCTTGTGGAGGGTCCATGATGTTTACACAGATATCCAACTCTGTGTCTTGAGGATTCTCAATCCTTACTAATCTTCCCTCTTGGTCCCGAATCCAATAGGGCATGCACAAATCACTACTTACCTGAAAACAAAACAAAGACAACAAAAACAAAAGAAAACTAGAAGAAAGTTAAGGTTAGAAAGAAAACAAAAGAAATTCTACAATCAAAAGAAAGAAAATAAAATTAGTGAAAAAGGAATTCACCAAACTTGTGACAAAAATCACAAGTAGCCTCTAAAAGGTTGTATCACTGTATCGTGGCACCATCCCCGGCAACGGCGCCATTTTGATCGCGTGTAAATCTAGTCGAGTCATTTAATCAAAAACATTTATAAAACCTATGACCTCATACTAGCGTAGCAAAGCTACTATAGTATAGTGGCTCTAGGGTCAAACTCTGGGATGGGTTTTCATTCTACCAGTGATATACTCAAGATTAGAAATTGAATTTAATGATTTCCTTTATCAAAAACTTAAAGTTTAAAAGAAAATAAAATTTGTTTTGAAAGTGTTTGAAACTAAATTAACATAAACTAATTAAAAATGGAAGAAAGAAAGTCTCCCGGAGCTAAGGATTGCTAGGATCAAGTTTAGAATGCAAAGTGGAAAATTCCGAATTTTTCTCCTCGCATTGGGGATTTAACCTATAGTTATTTCCCGAACCGGTATAGGTTTAACAATGAAGATTTAATCCATAAAAGTCAATAGAAATGGTAGTCAAGGTCCATTAATGGCTTTAGACAATATGGGTCTTCACCTTGAATCACTTTCCAATGGCTCGTACATGATAACTAATGGACTGATATGGATCTAGCAATAAGCATCCACAAAGACCTAAAGCTTACCATGTATTGGCCATTCAAAGTGATTATAAGGGATTTAAAGAAAAACTTTAGATTTAAAAGCCATTTATGAACTTCAACTACCTGTATTTAATGCATGAGCGTTTTCCACCTTTGCATATGGACTTTTCACCTAGCTTCCTTCACTCCAAGAAACCAAAAGTTTAGCCTCTCATCCTCTGAGAAAACATCCTCAGAGGTTGTTTGGCATCCAAGAAAAAGAAAATAGTAGAGAGAAAAAGGAAAACGAGAGAGCTCTGTATATTTCTAAGTGTAAAACATAACACGTATGATACATCATCGAGAGGTGATTTCCACCCCTTATATAGTCTTTACAAAAGCAAAGCTTGTGATTGGCTTGTTACAAGGAGAAGAAAGGAAATTACATCAAAAAATACATAAGAAAATATCTAAAGTGGAGTCGGCAAAAACAGAGGAAAATTCGCACCACGCATGGGGTGTGCGAATTTGGAAGGGGGTGTGCGAGTTTCGCACACCATTCACACACCATTCGCACAGTTGAGGGGGTGTGCGAGTTTCGCCCAAGCCTGGAGCAGTTTCCTTCCGAAGGCCATATCTTCCTCATTTCAGCTCCAAATCGTACACGGTTTGAAGTGTTGGATTCTTGACTTCCTGAGCTTTGAAATGGTATATAGCATGTAAAAAATGGACTTCGGGAAGTGCTCCAAAAGTGCGAAAGAAGACTGCAGCTGCTGTCCTCTATTTTCATCTTTGCTTCTCTTTGCTATTCTCCTTTGGTTGGCTTGTCTTAATGATCCAAAAAGCTGTCAAAACTCTAAAACTAGCCGCAAATATGATTAGAAGTCATTGCTAGGTCCTTAACATGCCAATTGGAATAAAGATGGAGAATTACTACACAAAAGTGCTTAAAACATAATGACTTAAAGGTGTAAAATAGCACTTTTTGGGTAGTAATCAGCCCACCAACAAAGCCCACCAGTTAGAACATCCATCATGAAGATCTAGAGGTGCTGCCACCTTATTTTTTTAAAAAAGAACAGGGTGGCCAACGGATAGCAAGCCGGCGGGGGGATTAGGCCTTCATGTCGATGATGGCCATGACGGTATGAAGGAATAGAGGTGGGGGGTTGCTGCTTCTGCTGGCGCTCGCGCCACCGCAACCATGGCCAGCGCTGCTGGTCGCACCGCCGTCTCCGCCGCTGGACGGAAATCTTGATGAAGAGGGAGGTGGCGAGACGAGTGGCAGGCTCCATCTTCAGCAACGACTGTTTGATGGACGAAATGGCTGCTGAGGGTGAGATTGGGCCATTGAGGAGTTTGATGGGTGGTCAGGAGGTGGATAATGATCCGCATGGCAAAAAAACTTAGGGTTCATGGCCATTGGATTAGCATCTGGGCACAGGAAACGGGTGCTTGCCCATGGCATTGTGGGTTGGCTGCACCATACTAGGTGATTCCCCTTGGTGATGAAGTCACTGTGGGGCCATTTTTGGGCTGCCCATTTCCCCGTGAAGGCGAAAAGTGGCTGGCAGTAGACTTGATATGCTCCAACAAGGTGGACTACTATGGCAACATTTGCAATATCCAGGAGCCAAAAAGGGTTGTAGAAGCCAAATCTGGTCAAAAGGTTTCCAGGTGCAAGGTCCCCAAAAGCTGCATGCCCCATGCACCCATAAAGCATGCAAAAAGCTGTTATGACCGCAATATTTACTAAGGTGGCCTTTTTCATTGTCTTTGATTCTGATGGTGGGGACTTGAGGGTGTCCTGAATTTCGATGAGGATGATGGAATATGAATGGTATAGAGGATGTGGGTACGAAAGAAAAGCATGGGTGATGTGTGATTGAGAAAGTGGTGTGCTTGCAAGGACGAGAAGACAAGACTGGATCAAGGGTGCAAGCCAGGTGCGTAGACGCAAGCTAACACCAGGAAGAGAGTAAGAAGAAGAAAATGCAAAAACAGAGCTGGTTCGAAGAAGATAACATGAACCACTAAAAGTCACACTTCACGTATTAAGCATCGGGCTTAAATGTCGGTGTATCAAAAGGGTTTCCGAATATCTCAAAAGAGATTAAAAAAAACTGAGTTGGATAAGTTTTTGAACATAAACATAGAGCAATAGAGGAGCCATTAACCATGAACTATCCGAAAATCAACATAAACCAATCTCAATAATAACAGATAAAGAAAAATAAGGTTTCATAATGGAGAACTTACTTCAGGGGATGTTCGATTTGAGACCCTAGAACGCGTGAGCTCCCCCCTCTGCCTCTGTTTTTTTTCCTCTTTTCCCCTAAATCTCTGTTTTTCTTTCCTTCATTCACAAGCCACTCCTCCCGTCCCCTGTTCATCACATCAGCAAGCATGGGCTTTCAACTACCCTCTCTGCTGCTGCACGTCTCATGCAGACGGCATCCAACCTCAGCTGGGGGTCCCCTACCCCTTCTAACAATATCCTGAAAATTCAAGAAGAAAAGAAAGAAAAACAAACCCCCGGGTCCTCTCCACCAAAGGGGGTCTACAATTACAAAAAAAAAAAAAAAAAAAAAAAAATTAAAGAAACAAATACCTCACAACAAGAGAAGCTTTCAACTAAGGGTCTCCAAAAAGCCCGCGGCCCATGGCCCGTTTTAGGCCCGGCGGGCTGGCACGACCCGTAGGCCCGCTTCTTTAAAAAAAAACTACAAAAATAAAAAGTATTAAAAAAATATTCATTTCAAAATTTTATTCATTGAATGTATAATTACATTTGAAAATGTGGGAAAAGTTTACATCACTACAAAATAAATACATCCCAACTAGGTTGGCACCTATTTATTTGTCAATCATCTGTATTTTTCAACCACAAAAAATAAAAATAAAAATATAATATACATTTAGTCATTATTTTCTGGCGGTGATGGCGAACTATCATGCATCCATGAAGATCTTGATAATTTTAAAGATTCCATATCGGCAAGCATCTCTGTTTCTCGAATGGAATCGTACATCCTTTTATCTGCTATTTCCCAATCTTTCATACATATCCCTACTTCAATAACATCTAGCGCTAAGTTGCATCGTTTTTTACTAACTACTCTTCCACCTACACTAAAAGCAGCTTCTGATGCAACTGTACTCACAGGAACTATTAGTACATCACGAGCAATTAAGAAAGCACAGGATATTTGTGTTGATGTGATTTCCACCATATTAAAATATCAAAATCTTCTTGATCTTCAAATGAAATTATATCAGTATTAAGATATTTATCTAAATCAGATGTATTATTTGGAGAACTATTTGTTGTCTTTTTTCGACTTTTCAACATTTCTAGAGCTCCTTTATAAAAAGATGAGGAGTTTGTAGATGTAGGTGGTAATTTAATAGTATTAATATCATTACCATATTTTTCTTTATAATAGTTATATAAATTATATAATAATGAATTTATTTCATTTTTAATTTCTTCAATTTTTATTTGGTCATTAAAATAAATAATTGTTAACCATTCATCCAAAGCTTCAAATTTCAATCTAGGGTCCACAATTAAAGCAATATAAAAAATTAAAGGTATTTCTCCCCAATATTTTCTAAATTTTTCTATCATTGAAAATATTGTATCATTAAATATTTCAAAACTTAAATATTTTTTAAGTACAATAAAAATATTAGTTATTTGCATAATAACTCGATTTGAAGTTGGATAATATACACCACAAAAAATGTTTGTTGAAGTATAAAAATTTCAAAAAGATCTCTTAAAAGATCCGCAATATGCCAATCATAATCATTTAATGCATAAATATCTACTTCACAATCATTGTTAATTAATTGTATTTCATATAATTCGACTACTTTTCTATATTTTGTAATATTTTGTAAAAGTTTATATGTGGAATTCCATCTAATGGCCATATCCAAATTTAAATTTTTTCTTTTCATATTTAACATTTTGCAACAATAAAAAAATAATTCATGTTTTGCTTGAGAACTATTAATACTATATGCAATGCCTCTAATTTTTTCCAATGTACTATCAACATTTTTCAATCCATCCTTTACAATTAAATTTAAAATATGTGCACAACAACGCACATGAAATATTTTAGCATGATCTTCTTTTACTTGCCAATATCGTTTTAGTCTATGTATTGCTGCATCATTATTAGCAGCATTATCTAATGTTATTGTCAATATTTTATCACGAATGCCTAAATCTATAATTTCATCATTTATTAAAGATGTTATATTTTTACCACTATGTGGAGCATTTATTAATTTAAATGAAATTATTCTTTTATTTAATTTCCATTCATTATCAATGTAGTGAGCAGTTATACATAAAAAACCAGTGTGAGTTAAAGATGTCTAAATATCAGATGTTAAACAAATATTTCCTTCAAAATTTGTAAAAAAAAAAAATTTAATTTCTTTTTGTGTATAAATTTTTTTTTCATAATATCTCTTTTAACTGTATTTCCAGACCAACCTTTAAATTGAGGATTAATACCTCGTTGAATTGTTCCTGAAAAATCATGAGTTTCCATCATGTTGAAAGGTTGTTCTGCTCTTATTATATAATCAATCATTTCTTCACGACAGTTAGATTCATCATAAGAAAATGTTTTTAAATTTCCACTTTCATTTTTACCTAATTGCATATAATTTCTAATATCTACATTATTTTTAGTTTTACAATTTTCATAATGTCTTTTTAAATGACTTGTACCTGCATTTGAGCCACCAGTAAGAAATTTATTAAAAATTTTACATTTTGCTTTTATTTCTTTTTTATTATTTTCTAAAATTATTTCTATTCTATAAAAAAAATTCCATATATTTGAAGTAAATTTTTTGTTTGATGATATTTTATCACATGGACTAGATGAAGAAGCACTTGTCATATTATAATTATTGATAAAATATTATGCCAAAAATAATAAAGTAATAAATATAAAAAAAAATGTAACAAAAAAATAAAGTAGTAGGGATGAAGTATGTTACTCAATTAGAGAACCGATGCAGAAATTCCTAGCAAATTTGAACTCTTGGAGCCACCAATGCTTGTTTTGCACCACCAACAATATTGTATAATTTGAGGGAAAAATAAAAGAATTTGAAATATTGTAGAATGTGAGAGAAATAGAGAGAATTTGATGAAAAAATGAAAAAGAAGAAAATGTATTTATAGGAAGGTTAAAAAAAAAAATTCAAAATTCAAAATAATTGGCCATGTGAGCTCCAACGGTCACATGGCTGGAGCTAGGCTCCAACGGTCACATGACGTTGGAGCCTTTAATTTTTTTTAAAAAATAATGTACTTTATATATATATATATATATATATATATATATATATATATATATAACTAACTCAATTAATAAACATAAAAAGAATGTAGTTTAGCTGGTTAGAAGCTTAAAGTTTAAACATGCCCCCCTCCCCTCCCCCTCCCCCCTTGGCTTTTTTGAAAGCCATTTTGGCTTCATTCAAAAAGCCCGCCGGCCCGGCCCGTTGACTATTTACGGCCCGGCCCGCCCGTTGGAGACCCCTACTTTCAACTAAGCTTTCTCGAGTATATTTAGAATAGGATCTAATTTTGTATTCATATTGCCAAATATACAAAAAATTTAACTTGGACAAGTAAAAAAAATTAGAAAAACATCTTAAAATATATAAGGTGCAAATAAATAAATAATAAAAATAAAAATAAATAAAACCAATCAAATTGATTGCTTTTAGAGACTTGAGAAATTTAAGATTTATGTCTAATTAAATTTATTGGTTTAAAATTTCATACATCAAATCCTTTTGGCATTAGGATTTCTAATTATTATTTTTTTTTTCCCAAAATTTCCTCATTGGCTTAAAATTTTTTGGGTCAAATTAAATTTTTTATTTCAAATCCTTTTGGTATTAGGATTTCTAGTTTCCAATAAAAAAACAAATCAAACTAAATAAATAAACAAAGTAGTAAAAGCAAAGCTTAAAAAAATAATAATAAGAAATTTGAATCAAAATTCAAAATAAGAAAAATAAAAATAGTGAAAAAAAAAATCAAAGTTTGGAAAATTTTACGTTGACTCATTAATTGTCATATAAGGTAATCTAATAAAAAATCAAATAAATACTATAATTATCATGATTAATTAATTATGATAATTATCATAATAAATAAGATTTATCTCTAGAAAATTTAATTGTGATCATTATGGTAGATAATTAATTATGATAATTAAAATAAATAATAATTATCATATGTCTAGAAAATCAATAGATAAGATCAAAATAAAATTCCCATAAAAAAAACACTCACTGGAAGATTGAAGAAAAATTTGGAGGTTTTTTTTTTGAAGTGTTCATAATCTATTGTTTGTGGATGAAACCCTTTCGTAAGAAGAATTTGAGGACATGTTAGAGATTGTCCCTTAAATTATCAAATTTACAATTTTATCCTCAATTTCTTTATTTGAAAAAATTTGTGTGTGCACACCTTATCTCATATACAAGTCACAAGCTCACCTAAAAGTTGTTGAAAGTTTTAAAAGTTACATGTTGCAAGACTCCAAAATATTTGTGAAGAAGAAAACCTGCAAAGGCTCCCCAACCCCTTCATGCAAGGGCAAGAATAAAAAATTGGGAACACCTATTTCACTTTGACCTCAACCTACTACAAAAACCATTATTCCCAAAGAGATTTCTGTATCTTCAGCCCCTCTGCTCTATAATCAATTAAAATAGTGTTAAAAGAATAACACTTGAGCAAACCAACATGTATTTCCAATAGGACGATGACTTGGACCTTGATGTCTCTATTGATCTAAGTACTCTTTTTAATGCGTGTTGAATGGTGCATAGTTATACTTGCTATTGCTGAATATATCCAAGAAAGAAGCAAAGGATTAACTGTCACCTTCTTGCATTTGATTTGCGGAATGCAAGTTGTTGAAGATATTGTGCTAATTCCTTATTAGGCTTCCATTGCCACATTTTTCCTATGTTTGCTTTCTTGGAATGGAGGTTGTTTGGTCTAAACATGGGATCTTTATTTCTCAATGAAAATATACCCAATATCTTCTCTAAGAGGCAAGTGGCTTGACAAAAAGTCCATTGATACTTTGATAGAACCAAACCACAAGGTAGGAGAAAATGAGGAAGAGAAGATGGTTTGTTGATTGGACATAGCCAATGTAATAAGTGTTGTAAGTTCGTTCGTGCATGCTCCATATAAATCACACATCTTCATGCTATTTAGAAAATTATTAGGTACTTGAAAGAAACATTAGATAGATATCTCTTATTCTAATAATAAAAGTTAGGGCTTACATGGATGTTGATTGGGTTGGATGTACAATAGATGGGCAATTAACTACTCCTTATTTTAACTTCTAGTAAGGAATTCTGTTGCATAGAAAAGTAATAATTGGTAGTTGCTTGGTGTAGTGTATTAAGGAAATTTAGGACTATGGCTCAAGGAATATGCCAATTTCTTTGGCTAAAAATAATATTTTCTAGGTTTGAATTAAATTGATAGTGAAGGAATCGATGATAGCATATGTACTAGGACAATAAAGCGGCTATAAGTATAAGCATCATATATGCTAGGACAATAAAGCGACTATGAGTATAAGCATCATGATCAAACTAAATATGTAGAGGTTGATAGGGGTCAACTACTAGTTGTTGTAACTTCAAAGTAAGGAATTTTGTTGCATAAAAAAAGTAATTAATTGGTAGTTTCTTATTGTAGTGCATGCATCTAGGGAATTTAGGGATATGCCAATTGCTTTGGCTAAAAATAATATTTTCTAAAGTTTGAAATTGTCAATTAAAGAACCAATGATAGTATAAATATATATACTAGCTAGGATAACAAAGAGACTATAAATATAAGACATAATCTAATACATCACGAACCAAACATGTTGAAGTTGATAGGCATTTCATAAAAAAGAAAGTAGAGACAAGGCAGGTTTACACTCCTTATATATGATCATCTAAACATCATTAGACCGTTAAAAAATATCTTTGAATTAACTTCAGGGAAATTAAAGGTTGAAGATGTTGGCAAACATTTCAAATCATGGATTGATTCCTATGGGAAAGTTGACAAATATCTTATGTATCTAGTTCGTGTTTATTATGTAGCTCTGCATTAAAACTTACCCATGAATTACTAGATGATTCATTAATAGTAGATAGGTAATTTCTTAGTTGTATGCTATAAAAATAGTTGTATGCCATCTAATTACTATTGGTTTTAAATTTTGGTTAGTGAACACCCCTATCAATTTATTTTATTTATAGAATTTATTTTTGAGATAGATTTTAGATAAAAAGATTATAAGTAAGTGTACCTAGAGTGCGTTCAATAGTGATTTTAAAATGTATTTTTAGTATTTTTTATATTTGAAAAATTTTATCGTTTAAGTATTAGAAATGTTAAAAACACTTTCTAAAGTCACTATCAAATGCACTCTTAATATATACTAAACCATAAATTTGAAACCAACAAACCTTAAGGTGCGAGGGAAGTTCGCCCTTATTCTCTATACATGCATGGGTGTCCGCCCTTTGCATTGATCACCACCGCTACACGAAGATGAAGCTAGCTCCCCACGAACGCTTCAACGTGTTAGTTGTTAAATGCATGGCTATTAAAGGCAACTTGGACTATCGCAATTTCCAACTTCAACCTCTTCACGTCTATGCAATCATAAGAGTTACGCCAATAAGAAGAACAATCTTTAATTCTTTGTTGTTTCTTATTTTCTTTTCTTTCTTCAAGTTGGGAGGAATCCATCCATTTGTAAGGTATCTCACCTTGTATAACAATGATAGCTTAATGTCAGTGGTTGAAACCACGGACAGTATGTTACTAAGTTAGAGGGTCATGTTTGGTTGGTGAGAAAGTGTAGAGAATTGGAGGGAACCAAATGTTTGAATAATGCATGGTCTCAAATTTTGGGGTTCATGAAAAAGATAAATTGTTTGGTTCTGTTTTATTTGTTTCTCAGCTACCAAATCGGGGAGGGTGTAAATTGTTGTTCTCATGAACCTTGTTGTTTGATTTTTGATTTTTTTATTTTTTCGCTTCTTTCTTCAGAGAAAGGTGGAAGATGTGAAAGAAAATCTCAAACCTTTTGTTAACTGCTGTCTGAAAATTACTTCAAGGATGAGGGACGACTCCTTCTTGATTTTATTCTGCCACTAGAATCAAACTCTTCAGTGATCAAAATCCCAAACTTTAAAATCTAAATAAAACCTAATCTTTTTTTTTTCTTTTCCTTCATTTTTTCCATCTGCTCGATCAGACCACAGCAAGATTAAGTATGTGAAAAATGATTTGTTTGATTTCCGATTGACTTCTCAGAATCTGTAGAGTTACTCATACCAAAAATCTATATATGGACCAAGCAGGTGTCGTCCCTCATACTTGAAGCAATTCTCAAACAGCAGATGGAAAAAGGTTTGAGATTTTCCTCCACATCTTCAACTTTTCTCTGTACAAAGACATCAATGAACATCAAAAAACAAATAAGAATGTTACTGGGTATAGCAATTGTCATTAAACAAATTATCTTATTCTTGAAGAACCCCAAAATTGAGACCATATAGTATTCAAAGATTTTGGTTTCTTCCTTTTCCTACATTTCTTCACCAAACAAACATAATGACCAGTAGGGTTTAAGCATTGACATGAAGCTATCATTGTAATTCATACCAAGAATCCAAGAAATGAATGCATTCAGCGTAAGAAAGATTATGAAAAAAAGAAAAGAAAAAAAAACCCAAGGAATTGAAATTGTTCTTCTTATTGGCGTACCCTTTACGATTGCATGGATGTGAAGAAGTTGAAGTCGGAAATTGCGAAACTCCAACTGGTTTTCATTGGCCATGCATTCATCTGCTACCACGTCGAAGTGTTCGTGGAGATCTTCATCTTGCTCTTCCCGTGGCAGTGGTGATGGGTGTACAGGATGGAAATCCGTCTTCTCGGTGAACTTGGTGTGTTTGGTTCTCGAGAAAAATTACAGTACAAAATCACTTTTGATTAGTGATTACAACACCATCTCTCTCTCTCTAACTTGTTATAATATGGTTGTTGGGGGTTTGGCGGTTATATATATGGGCATAGTCGGTAGGAAATTCAGACCCTGAGTTTGGCTTCTCTGTTGTGAGTCTTCTATCGAAGATTGCAGTGACCAACAAAATATTGCCAAGAGCACAATTTTTTAAAATCAAAATTGTACATGACAAAGTGTGTTAAAATCATATTATGCTTCTTAGGGAAAAAAAGAAAAATTACATTCATAGGGAGTAAAAGGTGATTGAGTAATTTATCAATTGGTTGCATCTGATGTTTCTCATGTGTGAAGTGATTTAGTGGTTTAGTTTCATTAATGTTAATAACATAACATGTTATCAAAAATGTAAATTAAAATGTTATAAGTGGTGTTATACTTAATTTTAATGTGTTTGACAGTGATTTTTAGAAGCATTTATAGTATTTCGAATATTTAAAAGGAAGTCCGTTGGAAAGTGATTTTAGGAGATTTTTCCAATATTTTTAATAATTGAAAAATATTATCATTCAAGTATTAGAAAAATTATAAATGTTTTCTAATATTACTACCAAATGCACTATTAATATGTTTTTTTTTTCTATTTTATATAAGAAGATAACTATTTGCTACTTTATATTTAGCCCATACCTCTAGATAGGATGTTTCAATATTTTTGGGAAAATTTCACACTTGATAAAATTTTAAAAATGTTTTTAAAAAGTTGAAAAACCCGTTATAATGCTTTATAAAGAACTATTTGATTCTCTCAAAAATGTTTTAGTAAGAACACTATCATTAAAGACATTTGGACGTTACAGTTTCTTATACAAACCTTTTTATTATTTGCTCATAAAAATAATTAGTTTCTTTTTAAGTATTTAAAATGATATTTCGATGCAAAAAAAAAAAAATCAGCATTGACATAATTTTTTTTATAGATAGTAGTAATATTTTGCTATCTCATATTAAAGAGCAATACTTTCAAGTGTTTATATTTGTAAAATAATATATATCAATACTTGAGGTGGGAATCCATAACCCCATAAAACACTAAACATAAAGAGATCATAAAGAAATCATACCACATGAACTTGTCTAAAAGGTTGATAAAAGAACTTATAACTTCACCTTTAAGCTTAAAAATACTATTCAGAAAACAATCCTAATTTTCTTCCCTTTTTCTTAATCACTTTTTCACCCACATATGAAAACCTTAATGCTATTTATATTCAAGGATAAAAATATTGGTAAACACGAATATATTGGTAGTTCAATTTTATAGATATATCGAAAATATAGGATATATTGAAGATATATCGACGAATATTTTGATACAAAATATCAATTGATTTAAAATTGATCAAAACTTTTGAAAATGTAAAATAAAGCTCTTAGAAATGAAATTAGAAGTAAATAGACATTTTAAAGTTGTTTTGTTGAAGAAATTAATATATATAAGTGTACATTGATTATTAAATTACATCAAATATTGTTCGATAATAATATTGTGATATTTGATTATAATATGTTTAATTTTAAAATATATTTAATATTAAAATTATGATATATTTAATTTAATTGTATTAAATGATATAAAACAAATGATGATAAATGTATATTTTTTTAATATTTAATTAATATATTAATGATATGTATTAAATGATATAAAATAAATGATGATAAATGTATAATTTTTAAATATTTAATTAATATATTAATTAGTGATATTAAAAACTTTTTGTTACTCAATTAAATGAAAATTTTTATTTAATTATAAAATAATTATAATTAATTTGTTGTTTAAAATATTGTTTTAATATTTTGTGTATGTGAAAACTTTTAATATATGTATATATGGTGCAAGATTATTAACAAGGGGCAAATACACTCCAATGGTAACGTGGATGCACCGGGATATTTTTCCTCCATGTTTATATTTGGGCTTAGAGAATACCCAAATATAAAATAACTTAGTCATTGGGTTTTGGAAACTTTCATGGGTTGGACAAACTTAGTCCAAAATGTACTTTATCCTAATTAGCTCCTCCCAACATTGAAGATGACCTAGAATACTTGGAGTAAATTTTTCTGGTTTGCAATCTAGAAAAGCTAAAATAACCACATTCTAGTTATCAATGATACAAGTATAGAATCAGATCCAAAACTATAGGAAGTGTATCCACAAAATAGTGGTTGACTAGGATTTGTTAGTTGACATTCCACTCTTCTTCTCCATCTGCAGATTTAGCTCCCAAGTTGTGAGAAAATAGATCCATTTGCACCATGGCTCGCCATGAATGACGATGATATAGCTTCATATCGATGGTTAAAACCTCGGATTAGTATGTTACAGGCCTAAAGGTTTTTATTTGTTGGTGAGAAAATTTAGGAAAATGTAGTCAAATTTGGGGTTCAAGAAAAGATAAAGATAACTCCTTTGGTTCTAATTTTCTCTTTGTTTTCTTAGGACCCAAACGAGAAGGGTGAAAATTTTTATAACGATGAATGGTCTTGTTTGATTTTTGATGTTTTTTCACTCTTTTATCAAAAGAAATGTAAAAAATGTAAGAAAATATCATATCTTTTGCTATTTGTTGTACAAAAATTGTCGATATGTGTCTTATATATTTGGTTTTTTGGTTTATATTAAAAGGGTAATGGTATTCAATTTTAAATTTTTAAAAAATAATTTTTAACGACTCATATTAGTTATCACTAATTTTTGTTTTTAAAAACAAAAATTAAAAATAAAAAGTTTTTTTTTCCTTTTTGTAAACTTTATCTAACTTCATTTCCTACTTAAAATAAAGGAAAATACAAATAGAGGAGTATGTACAATTTCGGTCTCCTCTTGATACCCAATCAAGAATACACTTGGGTTTACCTCAATAAATATAAAACAAGAGTAGGGAGGACAAGCAAAATTAAATCAATCGATTTAATTAGAAAATCATTGGAAAAGACGATTCTCTTCTCTTATTCTTGCTTAGTAAAGAATGAGTTAAATATTAAAATAAACCATCTTATATAAGGATCATTTTAAAAATGTAGAAATTTGTGTTTCAATATTGAAAGTTGATGGATTGATATATTAATCTAAAACTATTTTGGATAGATTTGTCTACCCCTGGATGGAAATGATCAAATAATTTGCTAATTCGATTAATTCAAAATTACTCTTAAATACCATTTTAATAAAAATATAAATTAAAATTGCTTCCAATACCATTTTAATTAAAAAAAAATACAGAACTTTTAGAACTTAGATGATCAATTTTTGCACTCATCCACAATATCAAAACTGTTGTATAAAATAGAAAAAAAGAAATAAAGTAAATTAAATATTAGAACCACTTATTATAACATTTTAAATTTACTTTAATAAACTTTGTTACATACAATTTTGATTTAAAAAGAATTGTGGACGTGGCAATATTCGGTTGGTCACTGCAATCTTTAGAAGACTCACAAGTACAGAGAAACCAAACTCAGGATAACTAGTGAGAGAGAGAGAGAGAGAGAGAGAGAGAGAGAGAGAAGATTTCCATCCTTTGCACCGATCACCACTGCCACGGGTAGATGAAGCTCCCCACGAACACTTCATGATGGTAGCGGCTGAATGCATGGCCATTAAAGAGAACTCGGAGTATCGCAATTTCCAACTTCAACCTCTTCAGGCCCATGCAATCGTAAGTGATATTTCTTTTCTTTTCTTTCTTCGTAATCTTTTTGATACTGAATGCATGCATTTCTTGGTTTCTTGGTATATTGCTTTATTCACCCATCTCTCAAGTTGGGAGAAAATCCATCTTGTTGTACGGTATCTCACCATGAATAACAATCAATAAGTTACAAGGCTAGGGTCGTGTTTGGTTGGTAAGAAAGTGTAGGGAATCGGGGGAACCAAATGTTTGAATACAGCTGTATGGTTTCAAATTTTGGGGTTCAAGAAAAAGAAAACTTGTTTGGTTCTGTTTTCTTTGTTTCTCAGCAACCAAATGGGGAAGGGTGAAAATTGTTCTTCTCATGAATCTTGTTGTTTGATTCTTTTTTTCCCACTTCTTTCTTCAGAGAAAGGGTTCAAGAAGATGTGAAAGAACATGTCAAACCTTTTGTCAACTACTGTTGCTTCAAGGATGAGGGACGAAACCTTCTTGGCCATGGATTCTTGGTAAGAGTAATCCTACAAATTGTTGTGTCAAATACCTCCCTGGACTTCTTTTGCTTTGAGGGTTGCAAACCAAGAAAATATACTCTGTAATTTTCTTTTATTTATTTTTCGTTTCTCAGCAACCAAATGGACATCGCAGGGGGGTCGACTTCAATGCAAGAAGGAGCCAGCGACAAAGTACGAAGGGGAGGTGGCCATGAGCTCAAAAGCAACATAGCCAATCCGGTAGTACAAGTCCTGGTGCAACACCACCGTACCAGGTCTTCCACCAGCACCTCCATCTATTCATCCTCCTTATCCTATTATTGGTATGTCTAAACCTGTACCAACACCATACACTGGGGGAAAGCCACCACCATATTATCCTTCTTTTCCATTTCTAGTGACTTTTTTTTAAAGATGAAATGATTGAATAGCTAGGTCAGACTTGTGTAGGAAAAAAATTCCTCCTTATTTCTTTTAGACTTTATCCGGTTCACATAAAGCTTGAGGAAACATGGGAAAATATATTTTTATATTCTACATCAAACTTATTTCACTTTTTTAACTCTTCTACATAAAGACTAAATAATTTATAATTATATAAATTTTTTACTAATTTTAATTATATTTAATTTTCTTTACTTTTTTTTTAATAGGAAAATCAAACCTTAAAAAATAATTTTTCTTAACATTTTTTATTTATTTCTTAACTTTCGGAGCAAAATATAACTTAAAGTTATATGGAAAATAAGAAAGAAAGTGGTCTAGGATTCATTCGGGTGGATGATATGGTGGTGGCACAGACTTTCCCCTAGTTTATGGTCTAGGTGGTGGTGCACCCAAACCACTAGGTGGTGTGCTCTTGGTCATGGTGCTTCTGAGTTCATAGCCTGCTCCCTTTCGAAGTTAAAGGCAAATATAGAGAATTGGCTTGTACAGGTAAAAAGATTTCTTCACAATAATAACCTCTCAATAATAATAATAACTTTTCAACAATAATAAAATTTCAGTAAGAACAAACAATTATAATATAATAATATTCAACCAAAAAAGGACATCAAATATAACGTGAAAAACCCTTTTTTCAATTTATATTCCAACAATAAAGCTTTGTTGGGATATATTTCATATTTTTTTTTATTTTTAAAAATAGAAACTTTGATTAAAAAGAAAAAAGAAAGAGATTTTATAAAAAGAAAATTGTAGATTTACCTTATGTTTTCAAGTATTATTTTAAAACTTTTTTAAAATTGAGTTAGTAATTTTTTTAATAATTTAATTTTTTTAATTAATTTTTAAAAATCATTACATTTTTAATAGTAGCGTATAAAAATTCTTATATTTTATATAAAAATTATTAAAATCTTTTGTTTTTCAAATCTAAATGGACATTAAGCAATTCAATTTAAAAACATTCCTAATAAAAATATTACTAACAAAAATGTTTTTTATATATATATATGAACTAAAAAAAATTTTAAGTGGCTCTTAACATGAATTGGAAAGCTCAAAATATCCGCTTAGTCAGGACTTTTTGTATAATAATTTTGGAGATAATAAATGCATTAATTTTGTCCTAGACTTTTCAGGGTGGGTCAAAATCGTTCGTGTGGTTTCTAGGACGCGTAAACTCCTCATTTTGAAAAACAAATTTTCTAAAAAACTAATAATAGGATGGCCAACGGGTTTTTTCAAATACCTACCCTTCCCTACCCTACCCACTCCTAATAAGATAGGTTTAAAATTTAAATAAATAAAATAGAAGTAAGTTTAAAACTTTTTTAAAAATTTAGAACGGTTCGAGATGGGTTCAAAAATTACCTTATCCCATACCCTGTCTTTATTATATATAAAATTTAATTTAATTTAATTTAATTTTTAATATATATAATAATAATGGCAATAAAATATTTTTTTTATAAAAAATTATAATATTTTAATTATTTATAAATTATATTTATTTTAATGTAATTAAAATTTTTAAAAACATTTTTTTTAAAAAAGTTCAAAAATTTTCAAAAAAAAAAAGGTAAAAGGGCGAAGTGGGAAGGGATAGGTTTGGGAAATTCGCATACTTATTTATCATATTTAATTTTTTAGGGGGTTGTTATTCACAACATTCTTTTTGCTAAACGTAACATTTTTTTGTTATATTTTTTTCACATATACCCTTTTTAATAAAGAACTCTCTCTAACCTCCTCTCAACATATTAAACCTAAATTCTAGTTAATTAAGACTGTAAATCACATACGAAATACAATGAATGACGAAATACAATTATCTAATGACAATTTTCAAGTAAGATTTATAACTTTCATTTTTTTTTTATAAAGAAATATATATGTTTATCAAAAAAAAAAAACCCGCGACCCAGGTGGGGCTCCGACTTCTTGGGAAGCGGCAGCAGCAGCGGCGACGGTTAGGGTTTAGAGCAAGGACGGAAGTCGACGACCACCGGTGGTGGTGGTTGGGCTAATTTTTTTGCTTATAATAAAAAATATATTTTAAAAAAAACCATTCCAATTAAATATTGTTTATTTTAAAATTTTAATAATAATTTTTATTTTAAAAAATTGAGTTATGAATTTCACATTAAAACATTGAATATAATAAAATCATTTTACATGATATACTTTTGGAGAAAAAATCATTTTATAATTTATTATTTAAAGAAATTATTTTGTTTTATAATATAAGAAGAATATGAACAACAATTGAGTGTGAAAAAAAAATAAAAATGAAAAGAAATAAAAAAAAAAACAAAGTTTACATGGGGTGGGGGCTTGGGTGGGTAGAGCTGAAAAGGAAGATAAGAATAAAAGAAAAAGTATGTTAAAATGGAAAAATAAAATAAAATAAAAAAAGGGTGCAATTGGGACGTGAGGTTGGGGGGAGAGAGGAGAGAGATGAAGGAAGGAATAAGGGAGGGTAGTTTAGAAATGTAAAATATTGCATTAGTAAAAATGGTATTGTGAATAACAATTGGTTTTTATTAATGGGTTAAGATAAAAATTATTTTGAATAAATAGGATAGGGTTAAGATGGAAGTTGTCCATCTTAGACCTTCGTGTTGTAATCCCTAATTTTCTCTCATCTTTTCTATTCAAAAATTAATTTACTAAAATAATAATAATAATAAGAAGAAAAACCCTTTCTCTTTGAATAATTTAGTGCAACCATTGTTTTTTGAAACAGTCATGGAAGACCAATAAAAGTTACTACAAACAGTATTTTATTCCTTGTATGAATATATAAAACTTTATTTGAAAACTCAATTCTTAAAATCAAAATTTTCAATTTATTCTTAACAAAGTATCATGTATTAGTGTTTAGTACAATTTTATTGACTTATTTTCGATGTCTCCAATAGTTTTTAAAACTTTGTTCTAAAAATTCACCCTATTTTTCATACTAAAATTTAGAAAAAAAAAAAACTTATTTCAATCCAAAATTTATCAAATCCATTTTAAATTTTATGTTTTTAATTTCTCAAAAACCTAAAAATGAAAAAATAAAAATAAAAGACAAATGCGTGGGATCCAATGTAATCATGTTGCATGCAAAACCTTATGAAGGTTTCTGCAATATGCAGAAATTGAATGCCAATTAAATAAATTGCAGGAAGGGAGAGAATGATTTTCTCATCATTTCAATTTCAATTTTGTAATAAACCCTATTCAGTTCTTACGTACCAATTTAACCCTATAAAAAGGTGGCAACCAAACCCTAGCATTCCCATGCAAAGCATACCACGAAAACCCAAACCATGGCCATGGCTTCTTCCACCTTCACCTCGGGTTTCTTTCTTTTTTTGATTGCTGCTCTCTTTCATGCCACTCCTGCTTTTTCCGATGAGTTCTCGTCTGAGCTCTGCAAAGGCCATGGCTGTCACCCTAAATATCCACCTCCACCTCCACCTCCACCGGAGCATGTTCCACCGCCAGTGGATCACCAATTGTGCCCCCTACTCCTTACTATCCCCACCCACCACCACCGGATTCCCACAGCAAGGTTCCTCCGCCGCCGCCAGTGGATCCACCAATTGTGCCCCCAACTCATTATCCTCCTCCAACAACTCCACCACCAGAAGCTGCAACACTACCGGATCCCCACGGCAAGGTTCCTCTGCCACCAGAACCTGTACAAGCACCACCACCACCATATCCCGATGGCAAGGCTCCATCACCATATCCCGACGGCAAGGCTCCACCACCATATCCCGACGGCAAGGCTCCACCACCATATCCCGACGGCAAGTCTCCACCACCATATCCCGACGGCGAGGCTCCAACACCATATCCCGATGGCAAGGCTCCACCACCATATCCCGACAGCAAGGCTCCACCACCATATCCCCATGGCAAGGTTCCACCACCACCCTTCGATGATCTAGCCTATAATTCAAGGAAGCTTAAGGCCTAATCTGTATTCAAATCTAGTTACTTGCATGAGTACATGAGTGTCCTAATCCTCTAAGTAACTAGTTAGTAATGCGTGTGTCAGAGAAGAATAAACCCCACGGCTGTAATGCGTAACTGTAATATCATGTTCTGCTATTGAATTATGCTACTACTTCTCCGTAATGATCTGATATCAATGTATGAAGCTATCATGAACTAAAATATTAACACTACGCCTTAAGTGTTAGAGAGGGTCCTTGCTCAGCTTACACATGGACTTAGAGCTTGTTTCACAGAGATTTTAGGAAGAGTTTCTACTATTTGAAAATAACTCTTTTGATAAAAGTTTTCTAGTGTTAAAAAAATTAAAAATATTTTTTAAAATTACTATAAAACTCGGATTCTTAATCAACACGCGAGTTCGAGCTCATGGCATGTCAAGCACTGACGGAACAGGCATATATGTGCCCCAAGGGGTTAATTGCCCCCTGAAAAAACATAAAAGAATCTGTTACTTTGAGTTGTGTTTCAACGCAAAAATAGCTAGAGTATTTAGAGTCGCTATTAATTAAAACTACATACGAGTACAAAAGTAAGAGAAATATGAAATTTTAACTTGGTTCGACGCTCAATATGATCTCTATGTTTACGGAGTGCGCCTAACACTCAATAATTCATTAATCAAAAGAAAAAAAAAAGTACAATGTTGAAGGTCCCCAAAAAAAATCCTCTCAATTGTGGCCCCACTCTTTAAAAATAACCCTAAAAACATAACATGATTAAATATATAAAGGAGACAAATTTGTAATTCATTACATAAAAAAAAATTCTTTAGGAGACGCTGCCCCCTTCAATCCTTGCGAGCTAATTGGGTAGCTTGATCCCCATGAGTTGATCAAAAAGCTTGACTCTCAACATCCCAAACGAAGTATAACAAAATTGATTTAGATTTCATAATCCAATAGTTACAAGTATTACAATTAATTCAAAATTAAGCATATATATTATTCTATAATTAGACCATGAAATTGGAGGGATAACCAAGAAACCTTAACATGCAGCAATGTTGAGTTCTGATTTTATGTATATAATTCTTAAGAATTTTTTACTTTTGCTTGTAGGCTAGGTTTTATGATGTGAATGGTATCTGATACATAAAAAGATATTTAAAATAACACTTAAAATGAGAAATGAGATGCAAAAACTAATCAAAAGCTATTTCTAATTAAATGATAAATAGCTTTTATAAAGTATTTGGTTAAATAATGGGTCCGAATATACAACCAAAAACACGGTCAATCAAGTCATAACACATGGGTATCTTTTGTCTCATTCCTTTGTAGCTTCTTTTCATTATTGAAGCACTGATCTTATTCTTTTGATCTCGTTATTTGTAGATCCGAATATTTTTGCAACACCTAGATGATAGGTGAATGAATACGTAGAAAACAAAATGTCCCATCAAATAATGAATATTGTTTCCTTAATTATCATTGTTGGATTGTAAAGGTTGAATTAGTTTTGTTGCACTTTGCTGGGGATGCCAGACATCAAGTTCTCCATTGAGCTTACCAAGATTGAGCTACTTGATCAACTTGTAGGGGTTTAAGGGGGTAATGCCCCTTATTTATTTATTTATTTGATGAATGGCAAGTTTGTCCCCATTGTATATTTGACCTTTTTATGATTTAGGGTTTCATTATTAGTGTGACCACAATTGAAAGGAGAGTGAGAGTCTTTATAATTATAACCTTTCTCTTTCATTTGATTAGTGGATTCTTGAGTATTGGAGCACTCCGTGGATATCAAAGGATCACTCCGTGGATCTAGGGATCACTATTTTGTCGATCTAGGGGTCACATTGATTGCTAAATCACGTTAAAAGTCTCTTGTCTTTCTTTTATTTTTGTTCATGTGTATGATTTGATTAATTAACTAGTATATATATAATATAATTAATTGGTTAAAAGGGATGAAATAATCATCAAATTTGTGAATCTAACCATTTCCATGTTTTTCTTGACAGGTAGCTCATTTTTAACATAAATGCTCTTTACCATTTCAAGTACATACATGTAGGTTTTAAAATAAAGAGTTATTTTTACAAGAAAATAGTGAGAGCATTATTGTCAAAATAAGACCAAAAACATTATTGAGGGTTAAAATTTTAAAATTGGGTTTTCAATAACCTTTTTAATCAAATAACCCTATATAATTGTATCCATGCAAAGACCCCTTTTGAGGAGCCTTCAATAGATCATCTCTTTATTCTCTTACTTCATTTTTATTTTCTTAACAATCTTGGTGATAAACACTAAGCAATATACTCCTCCTTAACAACATCAATCTAAAAGAGCATGGTAGATTTGTTCCAGGGTTCGAAGTATCAGTCGAGTCCAATATGACCCAACCTAGTCATATTTGCCTCGACAACTACTATGACGAGTCCGATATCGGTTACGATATAATGCATGAACTTGATACTAAATCAGTGAGACTTGGTTGGCTTGGTTGAGATTCCAAGTTAACTTAGTTGACTTGATTAGGTTACATAGAATTTTCTAAAATAATACGGAGATTCTCTTTTCTTTTCAATCTCAACAAAAAAAATTAGAATTTTTTTAGAAAAGCATGCACCTGTGATTCTGAAATTGAATATTTCAATCCATCAATAAGAAAATCAAAGAAGAAGAAAAAGAACAAGAAAAAATTAACCCAACTCGTGACCCTTTCAAAAGACTATAAGAGGAAAATCCACCAAAGGATGAGGACATAAACGATTTAGTATCTACTTACCTAATTTTTTTAAAATTAAGCATTGTCGGAGTGTAGGAGCTTTGGTACAATGCTAGTGATGTCGTGGTGGTGCTCATCAAGTGGATTGAAACCTTCAGTCCTTCACTAGTGAGGCAACCCTCCCTCACAATCATGGAGTATATTTCTTAAATTTGTATCATAACGATTCCAGGTGTTGCTTATCTTCTCCTTTCTTAAATGCCCATATAAGAAATAATGACAAACATTAATTCTAATGTGGAAATTTCTACATTGTACGGAGAAAGTGAGTTCACGACGGATGTCACTCTCTTATCCAAAAGTGATCAACCACCGGTTTATAATCGTACACCAAGTACTTTAGGTCATGTTTGGTACGTAAGAATAAAGAGTGATAATAAATATCTCATTCCTTTTCTTATTTATTATCATTTTGAAATAATTTTACTCAAAACAAAAATGAAATAAAAAATGATTTCAAATGAAATGAAATCTCACTTATTCAATGATTTCAAAGGAATTGAAATTAAGGAATTTTGATTTATCTTTGAGAGGTATTTTGATTTCATAGAGCAAATTATTTTTAAAAACTCTTCTCAAAATAAAAAATTAATTTTTTTTTTTGAATAAGTTGTTTTTAATAATAATTTCTTTTATCTTGATTTTATAAAAGGCAAATTGTAAATTAAATTTATGTAATATAAAATAAAATTAATTCAAGTCTTATTAAAAATAAAAATAATTTTGTAATTATAAATAAATTAAAATTTGGGTATTAATGACAAACATTAATACTAATGTGCAAATTTTTATATTGTAAGGAAATTGTGAGTTCACGATGGATGTCACTCTCTTATCCAAAAGTGATCAACCACCGGTTTATAATCGTACACCAAGTACTTTAGGTCATGTTTGGTATGTAAGAATAAAGAGTGATAATAAATATCTCATTTATTTTCTTATTTATTATCATTTTGAAATAATTTTACTGACAATGAAAATGAAATAAAAAATGATTTCAAAGGAAATGAAATCTCACTTATTCAATGATTTCAAAGGAATTGAAATCTAAGGATTTTGATTTATCTTTGAGAGGTGCTTTGATTCCACAGAGAAAATTATTTAAAAAAACTCTTTTCAAAATAAAAAATGAATTTTTTTTAATAAGTTGTTTTTAAAAATAATTTTTTTATCTTGATTTTATAAAAAGAAAATTGTAAATTAAATTTATGTAATATAAAATAAAATTAATTCAAGTCTTATTAAAAATAAAAATAATTTTATAATTATAAATAAATTAAAATAAATAAGTAATTTCTTATCAAATATGAATAGTATTATCATGATATAATCATAAATTATATTTTTTTTTATAAACATTATAAAAATATGAATATTAACATTTTATAAAAGCATATTTGATTTATTTTGTTAAAAATAAATAACAATAATTTAAAATTAATAATTTCTAATACTACTATTTTCAAAATTATTAAACTTACTATTTTGTTTTTAAGAATTGTTTCTCAAGAACAACAATCAAATAGTAGTATTAATTTTTAAAAACAATTTAAAAAAAAATCACAAGCCCAAATTAGGTTTTATTATTTAGCAAAACAAACTATTCGATTTTTATTTTTAATGAAAATAAAAAATTTATTTTAAATTATGTATAATGTGAGAGTTTTATGCGTATGTATGGATATTATTGTCAATTTGTTTATTTATTTATTTTTTTCATTGTTGTTGTTTCTTAACATCAAAATTGAAAAATAATCATTTCAATCTTACATTCTTTTATGCATCCAAACACAAAAATTGGAATCACCAAATCCATTTCAATTTAAGGAGAAATAGAAATGAAAAGAAAATTTTCATTCTCATTTCTCTTTCCCTTGTACCAAACATGGCTATAATGTCTCAATGATTCCACAGCCTAAGCTACAAAGCTTGGTATTGAAACTCATCCAATAAATCATTAGCATCATGATTTGTTCCCAATTGGTGTCTCAACTGATTGGTGTCCTCTCAATGGTCCCTGACAGTGGTGCCATTTGATTCGTGTCCAGCTGGTGTCTTGATTTCAGTCCTCAGACGGGAGCAATCAACAAAATTTATAACCTATTACAGCATGTACTAGGATAGCCTTAGCTAGCATAGCATAGTGGCTCTAGGGTCGTTCACTGGGATGGGTTTTCACTTCACAATTGATATTAATTCAAAGCTGAATTGGTGCCTTTTCATTTCAAGGTTAGCTTTAAAAGAAAACATAAAGATGTTTAAATGAAAAAGGTTTTGTTTTAAACTAACCAAAAAAAGTAGTAACGGATTTTAATTACAAAGAAAAGTGTTTCTTGGAGTTTAGATCACTGGGTTCAGGTTCCTTGTACAAAAATGAGAGTTCCGATCACTTGTTTCTTTTCCTCGCATTAGAGAATTAACATATAGTTAATTCTCTAACCGGTGTGGTACAGATGCTTCTCATTAATGGGTTCAAACACTAAATCCCTCTCACTGATGCAACTTGCAATGGTTCGTGCCTCTTACCTAGCATTTGCCATTCAAAGTGATCTTTAACCTTGGATTACCCGTCTCAAGCTCGCAAGAGATAACTAATGGATGTCTCCGTGGAGTCCAAAAGCTTATCAAGTGTTGGATATTCTAGAAAATCCTACCTTCAAACCACCTCCCAAAGGCTCGCAAGAGATAAACAAGTGCATCTCTATGGATGGAGATCACTTGCCTTATCAAGTGTTGGCCCAGGTGAGTTAAAGGCATTTTAAGTTAACTAAAAAGATAAAAACCATTAACGGGTCACACTTTCTCTTCATTAAAAACTAAAACAACAAAACTTCCAATTTATGCATGAGGAAACTTACCCGGCTTTCTTCACTCCAAGAGACGAAGAGCCTAGCCTCTCATCCTCTGAGGAAAAATCCTCAGAGTTTGATTGGCTAGAAATAAAAAGACGAGAAAAAAATATATATATATGAAAAACAGAGCAAGTGCTCTGTATTTTACTTCCTTACAAAACTGTACAAAGGATGCATCTCTCCAGGAACAAGCTCCCGAGAGCTCTATATATAAGAGGTTATTCACCCCTTTGTTCTTACTTAAAGACTAAGGAATCCTATGATAGGTGGATTACAAGGAGAGTTTGGGGATTTAGACATCAAATATCTAAAGCAAAATATCCCAAAATATCGGTCGAAAATATCTCAAGATGTCGGTCGGAAATATCTCAAGATGTCGGTCGAAAATATCAAGAAGCTTCAGGATAACACCGTGGCACTGTATACTGAGAGAAAAACTCTTCGGGTAAGCGCTGTCTAAGGATCCGGATATGTCTGACCGGAGAAGTTGAAACGTCCTCCTCTCCCATCCGGCTGTGAGATATCCGGATGTAAAATGTCGGCGCATGGAATTCCGGATATGAAATGTCGGTGCACGGAATTCCGGATATGAAATGTTCGGAGAAGGTGGAAAGTCGGCCGGATAGAATTCTTCCCCGGGTGGAATGAGCTATGCTGCGCAAAGGGGACCATCTGCGTGTGCAAGGTGTAGGGACCCCTCTCCCGGATGACACGGAGCACGCAAGGCTATCTGGATCAACTCCATCCGGATTCCCCAAGAGGACATGTGGCGTGCTCCCCTATCCGGACTCCCTCAGGGAGAAGCACACGACACACGTAAACATCACACCCGGACGATAGTATATCCTATCCGGATATGTTGTCCGGATCATTGTTCCGCCGCCATCCTGTCCGGACAACTCCTTGCATTCCGGATTTGCTTATGGCAAAAGACTTCAAAGCTTCGGTTCTTCATGTTTCTTAGCTTTCCATTGCTTTGCCATGGATTCCAAAGAACTATTTTCATTCTCAGATTGCTTTGGTGATCAAAAAGCTATCAAAACACCAAAACTTAACACAATTTGATTAGAATTGATTGCAAGGGTCCTTAATATGTTAATTGGGTTAAAATGTGATAACTACTACTCAAAAGTGTTTATAAGAGTTAATTACAAGCTATGAAATAACACTTTTTGAGTAGTAATCACATCATGTTAATGTCCTTCAGCTTTTCCAACCAATCAAGAAGTTGTTGCTTCTCCTTAGCATCTATAAGCATAGCTATGATGGAAGACAAGGTCTTATCTATCTTCTTCATTTTGTTTTCCAAGCCCCATAAGCTAATTCTTCTTACAATACCAAACGGGAATGAATCATGGTTCAAAGTCGTGGTATGGGTCATTGACTCATAAGGATCTCAAGGCATATCAGTCTCAATGTATCGGCTTAATATCAGGTAATACACAAGATAAGATAATTTAAAAGTTCAAAAAATTATAAAAATATTATGTAAATTATATATATAAAAAAAACAATTAAATAAGCTAAAAAAATATTAATAGAACAAAATTGACTCACATTTAACATGATTTAAATAATTATAAAAACATCCGCTCAAAGTGATTTATGATAATGGTAAGAAAAAAAAGAAAGAAGCCAACTCAAGATGAATTGATCTATTCTAGTCTAGATCACAAATTTTGGGTTGATCAATTATTGAGGAATTTTCATCTTCGTTCAAGGTGAAATGAGGAGAACACACTATTGTTACAAGCAAATAACCTTTAAGACTAAGAGCTCGAACAACCAGAAGAATTTATGAAAAGAAATAGAAATGAAAAGAAAATTTTCATTCTCATTTCTCTTTCCCATGTACTAAACATGGTTTTAATGTCTCAGTGATTCCACAACCTAAGCTACAAAGCTTGGTATTGAACCTCAGCCAATAGATCATCAGCATCATGGTAATGTCCTTGAGCTTTTCCAACCAATCAGGGAGTTGTTGCTTCTCTTTACCATCTATAAGCATACCTATGATGGAAGACAAGGTCTCCTCTATCTTCTTCATTTTGTTTTATAAGCCCCGTGTTGATCTAATTCTTCTTGCAATGCCAAACAAGAATGAATCATGGTTCAAAGTCGTGGTATAGGTCATTTACTCAAAAGAATCTTAAAGCGTATCAGTCTCAATGCATCGGCTCAATATCAAACCATACACAAGATAAGATAATTAAAATTTTCAAAAAAATTATAAAATTTTATGTAAATTATATGTATATATATAAGGTAACAATTAAATAAGCTAAAAAATATTAATAGAACAAAATTGACTCACATTTAACATGATTTAAATAGTTATAAAAACATCCATTCAAAGTGATTTATGATAATGGCAAGAAAAGAAAATTATTTTATTTCAAATATAATAACATCTTTATATTTACCAAATTAGGTACTTAATTCCCATTTTACGAATAAATACAATTTATAATTTATTCCATATAATCATATCTCATAAAATCATACCAGCCACCCACATAACCATATTAAATCATACCAACTATCCACATAACCATAAAATATAAATATAAAGGCATTTTGTGGGGGACTTCCCTCCACGTGTCCTTCACAGGTTCAAGATCCTTTGATTGTCCAAGATAGGCGGATAATCCATTTGGGAACAATATGTTTGGACCAAGGCAAGCTCCATCTAGCGCAAGAGGAAAAACAAATTTCCTTTTTCCCCAATACCAAATGGAATGGACAAACCAAGCCAATTGGGGACTTCCATATGGACAAACCAAGCCAATTGGAAATTTCGAGCATTGAGCGGATGATTAACCACCACCAATGCCTAAGCGACAATCAAAATATCATTTACGCCCGAAAATCAATGTCTCTTAGTCATTAAGCGCAATCAATGACATTGAAAAACGTAAATGCACAATCAACAATATGGTTCCGAATTTCTGCACGACAGACAACAAATAGCGCCAATCAACAACTCTTATTTGGCATGATTGCCCAATCCTCGCTGAGAAAATGACGTTGATTATCTTATTAAGACATAATATTTGCCACAACAGCATTCATCAGCGTAGGAAGTACATGAATGCACAATCAACGCTGCGACGATGGTGTCAGACATTCTGTAAAAACTCATCCAAAAGCATGAAAAAGGTATGTCCGCACATAGCCATTCAAAAAGTTGGATTCACTCTCGCTAGATTCCGACTTAAGTTTCGGAGGGGCGTGCCCGGACAACTTGTCCAAACATCCTTTTGTGTAGGGAAGTAATTCGTCTAACTCTAGTGAAGTTAGACGAGCTTGCATCCAGTTGGCACAACACTAACATTGGTGATGAAGACTATTTTGCCTAGCATGAAATGATGGAGAGACACCAATAAGAAAATGAGTGGCAGATGCAGACTCTGCTCCACCAAATGAAACGACTAAGGGAATAAAACTCAGAGTTGCGGGTTCAAATGTCAACAATGGGCCCCTCGCAAAGTTGACACACTCAAAGACAGCGATCAAATTCACGACGAGCTATTGAGGAATCTTTCCTAGAGGGCATAGAGTTCTCCTCTAGCAGCTACTCGAGGCGATCCATGGAGGAACCTCCACCCGGGCATCAAGGAAAATGAGGCGAGGTAGAGGGTCGCATTTATTTGACATAATGAGAACTCGACTGAGACCCCAAGCACTAGGCGTGGAAGAGCAATCACACATGTTAGAAAACCTGAGGGCACGTCTAAGTCAGTCAGCCAGCCACGATAACCATATCCGAATGACCCCCTCAACCACCAAGGTAGTAGCTGGTGGGAGTGCCAACAATGTGAGTCCCACTTGACTCTATCAGTTGACGGCTAGATGACATGTTTTCTACACTGTTCGACCCCTATATCATTAGTTATGAACCACTCAGAGGGTTTGCGGTGCCCAAATTCATATTGTACAATGGAACGAGCCACTCGTTTGACCACATCATGCACTTTAGGCAACTCATGACCCTCGACATAGGGAATGATGCATTGATGTGCAAGGTCTTTTCAGCTAGCCTACATAGCCAAGCTCTCTTCTAGTTTCAACGTCTTCCACAAAATTCTTTGAACACATTCTAGGATGTCTTAGAAGCCTTTGTAGGTCACTACCTATGTTCCACTCGCCAAAAGCAAAATATAAGCACCCTACAGAATATCAAGTTGCATCAAAATGAAACACTAAGGGATTTCATGAAGCAGTTTGGGCAAGTAGTGCTTTAAGTTGAATTCTACAGTATGGATGTCATCCTACAGATCTTCAAGTGAAGCATCAACCAAGGCACTCCATTTTTCAAGTCTATCGCGAAGAAGCCCCCTATAATAATGGATGGCCTATTCACGTAAGCGAACAAGTATTCTATGCTTGAAGATGATGTCCGAGCAGCCTCTCAATAAGTCTTGGTCACCAATCAACCGACCAAGAATGATAAAATAAGGAGTTCTAAGTCTTCTAACCAAATAAGGCAAGGTAGCAAAAGACAAGACAACTAACAACAACAACAAAAGAGACTCACTCCCCTAAGTATCTCCTACGAGAAACTCCTCATGTAGATTCGTGACTTGTCAAACTTCAAATGGTCAGAGCCAATCAATACAGATCTAAATAGATGGGACCAGAACAAAAGGTACTCATACCATAAGGATCATGGCCACACCACTGAACAATGCAAGAGTCTGCATTACTTGGTGGAGAAACTCATTAGGGTCGAGTGCCTTAAGTAGTACATCTGCATAGTAAGCAGGAAGAGAGGTGGCACCAAAGGCAACCGTCCAAGCCCCTACATCTCTAATAGCCCCCAGAGTTGTCATTAACTATATACACGGAGGTTCAATAGATGACAAGCACAACTCTAAGCGGCAAAGGCAAAGGTTGTTTCACACGACTTCTATAAGAGAACAAATTAGTTCCATCCAGTGCACCTTTGCAAAAGGAAGTGTGTGTCCAATCGACGACGCAATCAATTTCCCTCTTATAGATGTCAATCGAGTGTTGCAACCACATGAAGATGTCTTTATCCTAACACTGGGAGTGAGTGAATTCAACGTGCAAAGAATCCTAGTATATCCAAGCAGTTCAAATGATCTCTTACAAATGTCGGCCTTCGGGAAAATGGGCTGCTCGCCATCCGCCTTAGAAAATCCAGTATGTTTGTTATTCGGATTTAATGGAGCTACAACAACCTCCCTAGTCGATGTTGTGTTGCCCGTCTAAGCCGACCTGGTCACATTGAGCGCGCGGTTCTTGGTGATCAACGATTTGTCTCCATACAATGCCATTATGAGACATGCATGGCTTCATAAAATAAAAGTCATTCATTCTACGTACCATTAAATGGTGAGCTACCTCACAAAAGCAGGATAAGTGGACCTCCTTGGCAACCAACCAGTCGCACGACAATCCTATAAAGTGGCGCTAGAGTTCGAACATCTGACTGGCGAGAAAGCACACCCAAAGCCATCAAACGCAAAAGAACAATAGTAGTTATTGAGCTCAACGGAGAAAGATCCATCCGTAGTTGATCCACTCCAACCATTGCTCATTTCACATGGCATAGATCAAATCACCTACACCAGTTCCTTACTTACGCATGATGAACTGGAATTGCTAGGGAGTATGCTTCAATGCAATAAAGATATATTTGCCTAGACTCACTTGGACATGCTAGGAATCCATTTGGCCATGGCCTCCCACAAGCTCAATGTCTCACCCACCTCGTGGCCTCTTCGGTAGAAGGTTTGACGTTTTCATCCAAACCGATAAAAAATCATCTAAACGAAAATTGACAAGCTTCTAAAAGTTGGATTTATTAGAGAAGTCAAATATTCAGATTAGTTGACGAACATGGTGGTAGTTCCAAAAAAATGGGGAATGTGGCGAGTTTGTGTTGATTACACCAACCTAAATGGCGTATGCCTAAAAGATAGTTTTTCTTTACCTTGGATAAATCATATAGTCGACGCCACCATCGGGCATGGGATGATCTCCTCTTTAGATGCCTTTTTCGGATACCACCAGATCCCTATGTTCCCGTTAGATTAGGAGAAAACAACATTTATCACATCACAAAGACTATATTGTTACAAAGTCATGTCGTTTGGACTCAAGAATGCTGGAGCTACCTACCAAAGACTGATGACACAAATCTTCAAGCCCCTAATTGGCCAAACTATGGAAGTTCACATTGATGACTTTGTCGTGAAAAGTGAGACCCGAGCTGAGCACGTCCAACACATGGAAAAGGCATTTTGTTTGATGCAGGCATACAATATGAAGCTCAATCCAACTAAGTGTGCCTTCGACGTCAATGCAAGAAAGTTTCTAGAATTTATGGTAGCTCAAAGGGAAATTGAAGTTAGTTCGACTTAAGTGAAGGTTATCCTTGAAACACCCACTCTAAGCAGTAAAAAAGAATTGTAGTGCCTCATAGGCCGTCTTGCAGCCTTGGGTCGTTTCATAACTCGTTTCATAAATAAGTTGAGACATTTCTTCCTCACACTTAAAGGGACAAGCACATTCGGTTGGACAAACGAATGTATAAGGGCATTTGGGGCAGTCAAGCGCTACCTTACCAAACCACCTATCCTAAGTAGCCTCAAATCCGACAAAGAACTCTTCATATATCTAGTCGTATCTGACTGCACTGTCAATGCCATTTTGTTTTTATATATAAGGGACAAGGAGTAGAGACTCATCTATTATGTAAGTAAAGCAATGGTGGATGCTAAGACGCAGTATTCTCAAGTGGAGCAGACAACTTTAGCTCTGAAGATTGTCACCCAAAAGCTCCATCCATATTTCCAAGCTCATCAAGTGACCGTACTCACAAACTAACCGCTCTAAGTCACCTTGCACAAGCCAAACTTATCTGGATGAATAATGAAATGGGCAATCGAGTTGAGTACGTATGAGATCAAGTATCGACAACAATTATCCTTAAAATGACAGGTTATGGTCGATTTTATAGTTGAACTCCCTCAAAAGCAAACACATATGGTCAACCACTCTAGAGAGCAATGGTGGATTCTTCATGTAGACAAGACGTCCACGGCGTTTGGATTAGGGGTAGGTCTAGTCCTACAATCACCAACCGGTGAAGTAATGGAACAAGTTATCTGCCTCAACTTCCAGACTTCAAACAATGAATCAGAATATGAAGCTATGTTGGCCAAACTAGATCTTGCTCTAATGCTTGCCACTGCTAGGTTGGAAGTTAAAAGCGATTCTCAGCTAATTGTTGGGCATATTCAATGAGAATATGAAGCAAATGATGAACATATGGCCCGATACCTCGCCATGGTGGAAGAACGCCAGAGAAAGCTAAGTGCCTGGATTATCAGACCGGTGCCATGAGAGAAGAACGGAAAAGCTAATGCACTAGCCGGGGTAGCTTCCATTCTCCCCATAAATGAGACAACAATGTTACCCATCTACCTCAAAACCACACCTTCCATCACTCCCAGGTCAATATGTAATATAAGTCTAACATATTCAGGATGGATGCTCGATATCATAAAATACCTCCAAACAAGGGATGTACTAGAAAATGGAAAGCAAGCACACAAACTCTGCATACAAGCAGCATGTTTCACTTTAATTAATGATCAACTTTATAAACGATCATTTTTAGGCTCATACCTAAAGTGTTTGAGTGAGCTAGAGGCCAAGTATGTCCTAGTCAAACTCCATGAGGGAGTATGCGGCAATCACCCAAGCAAATGAACTCTAGTGCACCGCGCTTACACGCAAGGATACTATTGGCCCACCATGAAGCGAGACACTAAAATTTATGTCAGAAAGTGCAATCAGTGTCAACAACACACTCCCATTCCCCGTGTACCTTCAGAATCCCTCAACCTAGTCACAAGTCTTTGGTCATTTGCACAATGGGGGATGGACATAGTCGACCCCTTGCCCACTAGAGTATCACAAAAGAAGTTTCTACTCGTTGCAATCGACTACTTTAGCAAGTGGGCCGAAGCAAAAGCCTATGTTAGTATCAAAGACAAAAACGTCTCCAAATTCTTTTAGAAAAACATCGTATGTCAATTCGGAATTCCACGAGAAATTGTCACGGATAATAGGCCCCAGTTTGATAGTGTCGTCTTTCAAACATTTTGCTCAGAGCTAAACATCAAGAACTTATACTCAACACCTTTCTATCTACAAAGCAATAAATAGGTCGAGGTAATAAACAAAACCCTATTGAATACTTTGAAGAAAATGTTGAAATGAGAAAAAAGAAAATGGGTAGACGAATTGCCCTATATGGGCCTATAGGACAACATCTAGATGACCAACAAGAGTCACTCCCTTCGCCTTTGTTTATGGGATGAAAGCCATCATTCCAACTAAAATTGGCATGCCTACCGTCAAAACAGTCATGCAAAATCAAAGGGACAACGATGCAGAACTCAAAAGGCAATTGAATTAGGCTAACGAAAAACAAAAAGCGAAAAGTTGCGGCTATCCGAATAACTTCTTACCATTATATGGTAATTTCTCAGTACAACAAAAAGGCATGACCACAGTTTTTTTTTTACTATGATCTCTGGTTCTCAAAAGAGTCTTTGAAAACATAGTTGAATTGGGAGCTAGAAAGCTACAAGTTAATTGGGAAGGACCTTATATTGTAATTAAGGTAGGAAACTCAGGGACATACCACCTTGTAGACCCTCAATTTTGTCCCTTTAGCACATGTCTTTAAATTTGTTTTCAGTGCTTTATAGTAATTCCTTGGTGGCATAGCTACTCACATTACTTACCTTTCTTGAGCCACCTCGGAGACTCTGGTTAAGGGATTGCCTAGCCCCTTATTGTGGCCCTTGGCAGTTTTTGATTTAGACTTAAGATTTTCTTTATTTTTCTAGGATAGTTCTTAGGCATGTTTAGGCCATTTAGACAATGTCCCGATCACTTTAGGACACTTAGTTCGTTAGGCACCCACTTTGGTCCGTTTAAATACTTCATCGGGCTTAACTTTTATATATATATATATATAAATAACTTTTATTATTATTATTATTATAACTTTTATTATTATTATCATCATTATTATTATTATTGCATGCATTCGATTTATATATATTTTGTTTATTCATTTTCATTTTTACTCTTTATTTCTTTATTATTATTATTGTCAATATTATTATCATTACTATTTTTATTTTTATTTTTATTTTATTTATTTACTTACTTAATAGAAAATTGTTTGAATTGTTTAGATTTAAAATATGCATACGACCTCCTTTGTTGAAAGACGAAATTATATAATCTAGTCTCTCCTAGTTCTCTTCCTTTTATTTTAAAATCGTGTTTTATTCTATTATTTCCATGGGTTTATTTTCTTTTCTTTTAATTTTATTTTGGTTTTGTTTTGCATGAGGAGACGAATTGCATGTTTGGGAGTGGGAGGTTCCTGTGAAGGCATGAGGATGAAGTTGGTGAGAGTTGTCACAGAGAGGTGGCACTAGAGGTCAGACATTTTTAGAGGCTCTCTGGAAGTCTCTAGAGAGGATGATCCCTCGTGAAGAACATGAAGAATTTGAAGACTAACTATGGAGGAACATAGACTCAATTCATTCTATGATACTCTTATTACAATGAAAGAAAGCATAAATAAATAGCCTACAGATATGAGACAATTCCGGACTGGTATACTATCACCGGACGGAATTTCCCTTACATGGAAAGAGAATAAACTCTTACATGGAAAGTGAATAAACTATTACATGGAAAGAGAATAAACTCTTACATGGAAAGTGAATAAACTACCTTGCTAGAATTACTCCTAAATCAATTATAATAAAGGCAGTATATTTCACTAATTTAGGGAAGTAAACAGAGGATGCTAAATATGGGGAGGAACGCACAGGATGGAAGGCGACGTGGGCTTGATTTCCAACACTCCCCCTCAAGCCGCGTTGTAGATGTTGATCATTCCAAGTTTTCCTGTCAGATCTTCAAAGTTAACTCGAGCAAGAGCTTTTGTGAGAATGTCAGCCGTTTGACAGTTTGTCGGAGTGTAGCTGACTTTGAAAACTCCTTCTTCAATCTTTTCCTTGATAAAGTGTCGATCTATCTCCACGTGTTTAGTTCGATCATGATGAACCGGATTCTTAGCGATACTGATGGCAGCTTGATTGTCGCAGTATAACATCATGGGATGCTTCAATGGAACCCGTAATTCTTCTAACAGCCTGTTCAACCAGATTCCCTCGCAGATACCTTGTGCCATAGCACGAAATTCTGCCTCAGCACTGCTACGAGCTACCACTGACTGTTTCTTGCTTCGCCATGTAACCAAGTTCCCTCAAACAAATGAACAATAGCCTAAAGTTGATCTCCGATCAGTCACTGAACCTGCCCAATCTGCATCTGAAAAAATCTCAATCTCTTTCTTTGTTGTTCTTTGAAAGAAGAGACCCTTTCCTGGTGTCATCTTGAGGTACCTCAATATTCTGATCACAGCAGTCATGTGTTTTTCGGTTGGATTATTCATGAATTGACTTACCACACTAACGGAGAAGCCGATGTCTGGCCTTGTATGAGAAAGATAGATGAGTTTCCCCACAAGACGTTGATATCTTCCTTTATCAACTGGCGTACTTCCATCACTTTCTTCCAGTTTGACAGTTGTATCCATAGGTGTTTCTGCCGGCTTGCATCCTAGCATTCCTGTTTCATTCAATAAGTCCAGAACGTATTTGCGTTGTGAGACTGCTATACCTTTCTTTGACCTAGCAATCTCCATTCCGAGAAAGTACTTGAGGTTTCCAAGATCCTTGATCTCAAATTCCTTTGTCAGTAATTTTTTAAGTAAGTCAATTTTCTCTTCATGATCACCTGTCAAAATTATGTCGTCCACATATACAATGATAATTGCCAGCTTCCTTTCTGGGAAGTGTTTCACAAATAATGTGTGATCAGATTGACATTGAACGAATCTGTACCCTTTCACTACCTTAGTGAACCGTTCAAACCAGGCCCTGGGAGATTGTTTGAGACCATACAAGGATTTTCGGAGTCTGCAAACCTTGTTGAAGTTTGATGTCGTCTCAAGTCCAGCAGGAATGTCCATGTAAACTTCTTCCTCTAAGTCACCATTGAGGAAGGCATTCTTCACATCAAGTTGGTGAAGTGACCAATCGAGATTAACTGCCAAGGATAAAAGTACACGAACAGTATTGAGCTTGGCAATTGGAGCAAAAGTTTCTTGATAGTCAATGCCATAGGATTGGGTGAATCCTTTGGCAACCAACCGAGCCTTATACCTGTCCACATTACCATCTGCCTTGTACTTTACTGTGAAAATCCACTTACACCCAACTGGTTTCTTACCTCTTGGGAGGTCAGTAATTTCCCACGTACCATTCTTTTCCAGCGCCCGAACTTCCTCATCGACTGCCGCCTTCCACTTAGGATACTTGAAAGCTTCCTGAATATTCCGAGGAACTTGTATCTCTGTGATGCTAGAAGTGAATGCACGAAACGTAGGTGATAGCTTATCATAAGAAATAAAATTTCCAATGGGATGCTGAGTGCATGATCGAATTCCTTTCCTCCAAGCTATGGGCATATTAAGAATATCATTTTCTAACTCGGAATCAACAGTACCATCAGGAGCGTTGTTACCTGGAAGTTTGCTTGGATTAGGACCCGGTTCAGCCTCATGGGTTTGTTGAGAAAGTGCTCCTTCCTCCGTTTCCTCTTGGATGTGCTCCTTATCCCACAAGTCAACAATGGACTCGGGCTAATTAAATGACTCTGGAGGAATGTGATTTTCAGTGATGATGGGTGGCTCACTGAATGACTCAAGATCCCAAAATTGATATTCCTGAGTTGAATTCTCCCCCTGAATATCGTTTTTGGAATAGTAAGGCTGGGTTTCAAAAAATGTGACATCCATTGAATTGTAGAATTTTCTTGTGACCGGAGAGTAACACTTATACCCTTTTTGATTTGAAGAATACCCAAGAAAGATGCACTTGAGTGACCTAGGATCAAGTTTACTTCGATGTTGTTGATTGATATGAACAAAAACAGAGCACCCGAAAATTTTGGGTGGGACGGTGGAGATGAGACGAGTAGTCGGAAAGGATTTTAGGAGTGTTTGACAAGGTGTTTGGAATTTTAGTACCCTAGACGGCATCCTATTGATGAGGTAGGCTGCCGTAAGGACAGCTTGCCCCCAGAATAATTTTGGAACATTCATGGAGAACATTAGTGATCTAGCCACCTCTAACAAATGCCTATTTTTCCTTTCAGCGATTCCGTTTTGTTGTGGGGTATCAACACATGAACTTAAGTGAACTATCCCTTCTTGTGCTAGAAATTCTCCTAGAATGGAGTTGAAATAATCCCTAGCATTATCAGACTTTAGAATTTGTATTTTTGACTGGAATTGGGTCTGAATCATATTTTTAAAATTTTTGAAAATTTGACTCGTTTCAGATTTTTCTTTCATGAGGAATACCCAAGTTAATCTAGTGTGATCATCTATGAATGAGACAAACCACCTAGTACCAGTTACATCTTTTATTCTTGACGGACCCCAGATATCGCTATGAATCATTGAGAATGGACTAGACTCTTTATAGGGTTGAATGGGAAAATGAGACCGGACTTGCTTTGATAATTGACAGATTTCGCACTCAAAGGATTTTGGATTTTTATGAAATAATGAAGGAAATAAATGCTTGAGATACATAACATTTGGATGACCTAAGCGATAGTGCCACAACATAATTGCACTATCGTTATTTTGACATGAAACCGAAAAAGAATTACTACCAACTGCCATTTGAGGTTGTTCTTGTGGATCATGGAGCTCCTTAAGGATGTAGAGTCCAGAGCATTCCTCAGCATTGCCAATCGTCTTCCCCGAATCCAAATCCTGAAATTCACAGTGAGTGGAGGAAAAATTAGTAATACACCTCTTTTCCTTAGTGAGTTTACTAATTGACAATAGATTACAGTCCAAGTTAGGAACAAGGAGAACAGAGTTGAGAGTAAGATCCCTTGATAGCACAACTGAACCTGTTCCGGCAACCTTTGATAGTGAACCATCTGCTATTCGGACTGTTAAATTATTTGGACATGAGCTATATGTATCAAAAATTGTCGCATCTCCCGTCATATGATCAGATGCTCCTGAGTCCACGATCCAAGGTTTTTTACGTTTCTTACCAACAGTAAAGGCACTCAAAAAATTACCTTTGTGAGCCAAGGTTCCGGAACCAATGAGCTGGTTGGAAGATGAGCCAGTTTGTGACTGTACTGACAAAAGAGGAGACAGTAGTTTCTGAAGCATCTCCATTTGCTCCTTATTAAAAGGGCTAGCTTCAGGTTGTGGCGATTGTTCATCGGTAGCCACATGATTGCCTCGTCCTTCTTTCTCAAGTGGTTGACGTGGCTTCCAATCTACTGGCTTTCCATGAATCTTCCAGCAAGTTTCTCTTGAGTGTCCCGGCTTTCTGCAATGATCACACCAAGGTCTACCTCCTTTAATTTTTTGACGGTTGTCAAAAGGAGCGAATTGAGTCTTAAGAGCCGAGCTTTCTGCCATATTCAGTTGTTGATGGGATCCCATCATGAGATTTTTCCGACTTTCTTCACGACGCACTTCAGAGAATGTCTCTCTGAGGCTAGGTAGAGGTTTTACTCCCATGATTCTTCCTCTGATTTCATCAAGATTTTTGTTCAAACCTAACAAAAATTTAAACACACGTTTCCCTTCGACAATCTTTTTATACAACAAACCATCTGTAACACAATTCCAGTTATGAACCTCAAACGTATCAAGTTGACGCCATAGACGAGTAAGAGTATTGAAATATTCAGTTACCGTAAGGTTTCCTTGACGCAAATCGTGGAGGATGCCTTCAATCTGGATGATTTCAGATGTGTTTTCCTTGTCTGAGAAAGTTTCTTTTGCAATGTCCCAGATTTCTTTGGCAGTATCAAATGACAGAAAATTTTCACCAATGTCAGGGGTCATAGAGTTGACTAGCCAGGACATGACCATATTATTTTCTGCTATCCACTTCTTGTAGGTTGATGCTGTGGTTTCTGGTGCCGCCGAAGCTCCAGTGATGTAGTCATCTTTCTCCTTTCCCCGTATAAACATTAATATGGATTGAGACCATTGCAAATAATTTTGCCCATTCAGTTTATGGGCTGTGATTGGCATATGAGAGGTTTCCATTTGATGAGAGGATGAAGACGATGAGATGATGATATCAGAAGTAGAGGATGATGAGTTGGTAGCCATTCCAAAGGCTGGACCGTATTTAGGCATAACCTAGAAGAATAGAATTGAGTAGAAAAAAAACTGACTAAAGATGAAGACGATGAGACAGGATTAAACCTGCTCTGATACCATGAAGAATTTGAAGACTAACTATGGAGGAACATAGACTCAATTCATTCTATGATACTCTTATTACAATGAAAGAAAGCATAAATAAATAGCCTACAGATATGAGACAATTCCGGACTGGTATACTATCACCGGACGGAATTTCCCTTACATGGAAAGAGAATAAACTCTTACATGGAAAGTGAATAAACTATTACATGGAAAGAGAATAAACTCTTACATGGAAAGTGAATAAACTATTACATGGAAAGAGAATAAACTCTTACATGGAAAGTGAATAAACTACCTTGCTAGAATTACTCCTAAATCAATTATAATAAAGGCAGTATATTTCACTAATTTAGGGAAGTAAACAGAGGATGCTAAATATGGGGAGGAACGCACAGGATGGAAGGCGACGTGGGCTTGATTTCCAACAGAACACGTGAACATGGAAGCATGCACACCACGCTTGAGAATAAATGACAGCTGGAGTTCCAGTGACTTCTAATGTCGGTATAAAAAGAAGCCACAACACCGACAACAGCTGGAGTTCAGAGCAGAGGAACCGTGATCGCGAGTGAGAGGAAAAAGCTTGAATCCATCAAAGAACAGAATCGCGAATGCCCTCACCAGCGCCATCTCTCCGACGACCACTCCTCATGCACTGCCGACCACCGACGATGCGATCTCCTCTACCTGCACCGCTACACTGCCGTGAGAACCATCATCTCCACATTGCAACGCTGCTGCACTCCTCCCTCACCGCCGTCCAGATCCGACGTCCCTCCGGGAGATTTGTAAAACTTCTCAAAAACTATTACTATTAAAAAAAAGAAAAAAAAGAAATTCTCTTTCTGTGAGAACATGTTTTCTCTCTGTGTGAAAAGACATCCCTCTTTCACAACAAGTCAAAGAAGAATACATCTTCTCTTTATCCCTAAAAACCTGAAAATAGAAAAAAAAAATATGATTCTTCTTTTTTAAAAAGCAAAATTCTTCTCTCTTGGAGTTTTTTTTAAAACAAAGGTTAAGATATGGTTCTCATATCTGTAACAAATTTCTCTTTCTATGAGAACATGTTTTATCTCTTCCTTTTCCACAACAGGTCAAAGAAAGAATACACTTTCTTCTCTTTATCCCTAAAAACATTAAAAAAAAAAAAAAAGGAAATAATATGATTCTTTCTTTTTAAAAAACAGAAAAGTCTTTCTTCCTTGAAGGTTTTTTTTTTCTTGTTTTCTTAGTGAAAACAAAGGTCAAGACACTTACGTTTTGGAAATAGAGTGGTTCTTGTGTTCGTAACAACCAATTGGGATTTTCGGACATTTTAGAAGGTAACTTGAAATTGTTTTTTCCCATCACTAACTAATTAAAATTATATTTAATTTTGTTTCTAATTTTCTATAATAAATAAAATATGAAAAGAAACAATTTTTTAAAAAATATTTTTTCTTTTCTTAATTTCCTTGAATCAAATTTAGCATTGGCATTTTTTGCAACTTTTTCTAGAACATTTAAATATAAAAAATTATCTTCTTTAACTTTTTTCACTTTCCTTTCCTTAGTACATTAAAAAAAAAACAGGGAGAAAGTTTGAGGAATATACATTCCTCAAGAATTTAGAATATGTTCAAATACTATTTTTTATAAAATTATTCTTTAAAATATAAAATAGTTTTCTAATTTAGAAACATATTTGACAAACTTTTGATAAAAATATTTTTTTGAGAACTTATTTTAAAAGTAGTTTGTTTCTAATGAATTTCAAGGAAATAATTAGGAAGAAAATGTAGAAAATTTTGAAAGAATAATGACTAATTAAGGAAAATATATCGAAAGTTTAAAGTGAGATAGAATGAACCCCAAGCTTGTCATTGCTCTTAAATGTGTATATCAAAATATGTTAAAGTTGTTTGGTAAAATTAATTTAAAATCATCAAATTGACATATTTATTCTCATAAATTATAATTATGACAAAAATTTGGAAGATGAATGAAAAATTATGAGACAAATTCTTTCACCCAATTGATTAAGAAAAAAGTTGATGATTTTTGTCCAAAAAAAAAAAAAAAAAACACCTAAGTGAATGACTTGAGTTAAAATTTGACTTAGCAAAAATCAAAAAATTCTTCTGGGTTCCTTTCTTTGCATGAAATAACCATCAATTAAGGCTAACTCAATTGAGACTACTTATGGGTGCTCTCAATTGGTGAATTTTCAATACAAACACAAGTTAATTAATTATATTAAATCTAATGCCATAGACTTGTTAATTAAACCTCCTTGTGAAATGCTTGAAGCTCTCACTGCCTATTTGCTTGCCAAATTATAACATTAAGGGCTCAATAATGGTTGTCTTAAGTCAACATGATTTTCACTACTAAATGCTTAAGATACCTTTAAAGGGGTAAGAGGTCTAGCTTACAAGTTGATTAAATCATTAATCACCTAAGATGGGAAGGTTGTCTCAAGGGAAAAGGTCCTAAGGGCCCCTTAATTGAAAAAACATGAAATTAGGGCAAAATTGAGTACAAATAAAGCATAAAATATGAATATTAAAACCTAATATTCAAATCCAATATTATATTAAACCAAAGCTTAAAAAGGCTATATTCCAATAAAATCAATGAAAAGTAGTTTAGAACATTACAAAATAACTAACATGTGCAAAATAGTAAACAAAAGATAGTGGCGACCCAAGCTCCAATTATAACAAGCTTTTCTTCCCCAAAGCTATTCCAAGGAAGAAAAAGGAACTCATGATTCCTTAAGTAATGTACCGTGTGGAGACATTAAAAAAACAATGTGAGAGATGCAATGGTGGCTTGGGCAAAACAAAAAATGTGGGTCTCACATGTTCTTAGAGCTCTAAAGAAATTAAAATGACAAAAGAATTAGGCAAAATGGCACCAAGTTATAGGGTAGCACCATCCTGGTCCCATTTTTTCCAATAAGGAGGGGGAGGAAGATTCTTCCAAAATTTAAAATGATGAAAAACACTAGGAAAAATGACTCTAGGCTATAAGGTGCACCATTTCTCCATAATGTTCCTTAACTTGTTCAATGTGCTTTATGTTTTCCACCAATCTTGCTTTATTCTTCTGTATAAGCAAATGATGTCTAAATTTTATGAAATTGGTGAGATTGATCTTCAAAGAGTCTATGATCGTATGTATTTAGGATCAACTAAGAGGATACATTATCTCAATTCTTCCAAAGCTCAAAATGGCAACAATGCTAAGAAAAATGACTCCAGGCTATAAGGTGTACCATTTCACCATAATGTTCCTCAACGCATTCAACATTTTTCCTAGTTTCCACTAATCTTGATTTATTTTTCTACATAAGCAAATGATGTCTAAATTTTATGAAAATTGATGAGAAATTGATATTTAAAGAGTCTATGATCACATGTCCTTAGGATCACCTTGGGAGACATATTATTTCGAAGTCTATGAGATATCATAATACTTTTATTGAAAATACTTGTTACTATCAATTTCATCAACAATGAGCCAATCCATAGAATATATATAATCATTTTAAGATCTCGCCCCTAAGTCAAAGTTATTGCAAGCTTTAGCATAATCTCAATATCCTCTCAAAGTTGAGGGATAATATAGTATAACAACTTGGTGAAGTTATGAAACTACCCAATAACCTTACATTATGACTTAACTTAGGTCCTATACAATGTATAAGTATGCACACGAGTGCACTCACTATAGGAAACCCTATCTTTATGGTTAAGACTTAGTTCCCTTCAATTAGGAGATAGTACACTATAATTTCAAATGGATTACCTAAGTCCACGAGCTGGTTGTAAACAACTCTTCTACTTGTAAGGAACTCATAACTTGGATTTTACATGTACAACTTCTAATATACCAAAGTCATGTACAATGTAAGAGATATCAAGTCAGAATGCTTATAAGAAATAATGTGTAGAATAAAGATATATAAAAGTGAAATTGAAATAATATTAAATAAATAATAAATTCTAAATTTGTTACATCATGTCATGCATTTAAAGGTTCTATCCTAACACTTTCCATATATGAACATCAAGGTCACTCATTGCTTCATCATAATATATGGGATTCAACCTTCCCACTATGACAAGACAATCATATACTAGGAATATTGGGAATGGTATGTGTTTGTACCCTTAGATCTGTAGTATCTTATGCAAATATGAGACTATCTTTAAGTGATCTCTAATTTATATCATTCTTTGTCATATTACTCATCATCTATTAATCTACTTCAAGAAATCTAGCATTTGTACTAAGTAAACACCTTTTGATCATCTTGACTATAGAAGTAATAACCTCTAAGATTCTCTTGGATAACCTAGAAAATAATATAACTCTTACCTTGCTTCCAACTTGTCTACCTTTGTTTTTAGCACGTGTTAGACACCTCTATATGTGAATAAATTGTTAACTAAGTTTACGACTTATCCACCTCTATTTGGAAACTGAATCATATTTATCAAAAGAAAGTTCACAACCTTTTCTTAGTTGACAACTAGTACATAAGTATCTTTGGTCAACCAATTAATTTTAAGCATTAATAAATTTCTTATTTTTTAAAGTCTGGAGAAACTTTAGATTTCGATGTCCTAATCGAGCATACCATATCTTTGAAAGATGCTCTTTGATATATAACTATAGTAAGTGCTTTAATTTGGCTCTGCTTAAGTGCATACACATTCCCTTGTCTATGTCCTTCGACCAAAATCTGTCGATTGTGATCCTCAATGGCAAACCAATTAAAGTTAAATTTAAAAATGTAAAAATTATCATTAATAAATTGGCTTATAGACGCCAATACATTGTTTAGTTTGAGATTACCTTGGGAGGTTTTAAGCAAAGCTTTGTCCATGTGAGTATTAGGTAAAGCTTCCTCATTTCCAACAAAGACTGGGTCTATGCCAAAAAAGGGTTTTTAAAAAATTTAAGTTACCTCCTTAGTTTTCATGTGAGTTGTTGCAATTGAGTTGCATAGAAGTTTACATCACCTTCATTATTTAAGTTCATGGTTGGCCGAGTGTCTTGAGCATTTTCCTCTTCAATAGTATAATCATCTTTCTATGACCATTAAATTGCAGTATGATTTGTTTGTCCACAAATTGCAGTATAATCACCTTCATACTTCTCATTTCTAACTATTGCTATTATTCAATTTTGGTCGAGATGAGAAATTTAAGGATTGATTGTTGTTGTTGGGTCGATTTTTAGTGAAAGAGTTGGAGCCTTTTCCTCTAGTTTGAACTCTTCGTCCATTTTTCCATTTTCCTTCATTACTCATAAGCATTATATACAAATTAAATTTCATAATGATGAAGTTACAAAAGTTGTAATACCCTATTCATATAAATGAAAATTTTCTAACTCCTTATTTATAATTTTTGTCTTCCATACATAAGACTCTTGGATGCCTAATCAATTGATTCACGTACATATTAATTGATACTCTTAAATAATATTTACATAAATATAATTATATATCACCACATATTATAGGAAAAAAGCTAATACCACCTCAGGCTATTTGCTCTCCTATTTGGTTCTTCTATATACTACCAAACTTTCATTGAGTTTCTAATTATCTAATAGATTCAATACTATGCGTAAGATGGGTATAAAGGAAGAGCAAAGAATATTTAAATAGAGACAACGTACGTCTACTGGTTGGCATGGAAAAGAGAAACATATACGAATCTCAATATATATACTAGTACAAAATTTCAAGTCATCTTTGGTTATGGATTCCATGATGCATGAATAATAGCTATCAAATAACAATAGGCCAATTGAAAAGGCTTGCATTAGATTATAATTGTCAAGTGGTCATTTTTTATAATACTAGCTATGTGGTTTTTTTACCTCTCTTAGGAGGATTTTTCCATATTATATTTGGTGTCATTTTGGTTAGATGTTTTTGGATTATTATCACCTTTTTTTTTTTTTTGTTAAATTGTTATTATTATTGAGAGGTTATCATATTTGTGAATGAATCTTTTAACCCATTTAAGTGAATGCTCTATAATTCTATTTAACTTCTCAACAATTAGTGTTAGAGACTAGTTGTGGGAATACCCATTCTTAAAAGGAATGGAAATAGAAGGGAACTTAATCTCCATGGTAAGACTTAACATTTCGAATTAAGCATGTGGAAGTCCATGGTGGAAGATTTTCTCACCATTAAAAATTTGTTAGATACTCTTAAGGGTAAAGAAGCCAAACCCAAGGATATTTCCAACTTGAAGTGGAAGAAGACGAACAAAAACACAATTACCTACATTATGCATTGGATGGATATATCCTCAAGCCATCATGTGGCAAATGAAATAAATACATATGATCTCTGAAAGAAATTGGAGTTGGTGTTTGAATTTTCCTGTTAAAAAAGTTAATAAACATGAAGTTAAAGGAAGAAACTCAAATGACAGAGCACTTGAATGTTATTTAGAGTATGGAAAATAAATTGGATGCTATGAAAATGATTATGAATGATGAGATGCAAACCTCCTTATTGATATGTTCACTGTCAAACTATTGGGGAACTTTTGTTACAATTAATAAATTTGTTTTGAATGATGCATTGTCTAGAGAGTTTATGAAGGGAAATTTTTATAGTAAAGAGACAAGAAGGAAGGCTTATGACAAAGAAAATGTGTAGATCACATAAAAAAAAGTAGATGAAGAAGCATGAATAGAGGAAATGTCCCAATCCAGAGATAAAATAAAAAATTTCTATTGTGGAAAATGACATGAAAATAAATTGTCGTATTTGGAAAATGGAACAAAAAAGGCAAAATCAGATAGTGATGGAGTTTTAGTGCTCTCAAACAAGTGTTTGCATGTAGATGTGTAAGTAGTTAAGTGGATTTTAGACACTACAACCTACTACCATGCTTTTTCTTACTTAGAATTGTTTTTTGACTATAGAGTTGGAGACTTTGGCACGGTCAAGATGGAAAACTCTAGTCACTCCAAGATTGTAGGGATGGTTGATGTTTGCTTTGAAGCTAATATGGGTTGTAAGTTGACATTGAAATATGAAGGCATGTTCCAAATTTGTGCCTTAATTTGATGTTAGGTTTTGTCTTAGACAAGCAAGATTATGAAAATCACTGTACCAAAGGCAAATGAAAACTTATTAAGGGCTCATTAGTTATTGCAAAATGGGAAACATGTTGCACTATGTACAAGAGACCTAAGCGAATGTTTGGAATGATGAGTTTTATGCAATAGAGGTACTTCTTTGGAGTTGTGGCATAAAAGGTTGGGGTGTACTAGTGAGAAAAGATTGCAAGTTTTAGCAAGAAAGTCTTTAATTCCCTTGGCCAGAAAAACATCCTTATCTTCTTGTGATCATTGTTTGGTTACAAAACAACATAGGGTTTGTAGAGCTGCATTTCTCAAATGTGTCCCCACTCGTTGGCAAGACTTGTTTTTAAAGGTGAAAAACTATATTTTATTAAAATTTAAAGTCATCACTCATATTTAATTTTTTTAAAGGGAAAATAAAATAAGAAACTAAAACCCTAAAAAAATGACTCCTTGAGTATTGGAAAAACATGTATTGGAAAGATCCGAATCTAGGTCCGGGGATTACGTTATCTATTGGGAAGGTACCTTAAAAAGGTAGTACCATTCTAAGCCCAAAAAAAGTCTCTACTGACTATATTAAAGAAAGTATGACAATTAACTAATTGATTGAGGATACTAAAGAAGGCTAGGGTATTTTAACTAAATTCTAATAATATATTCAACACGCTAAACAATCAATTCAATTCACAATCATAAAGGAAGAGTAAGATGTGTGCCTAGACCACAACTTAAAGTGCTATTATAAGATATCAAAGTTAGTTCAAACAACAAGATATATAACATGCATCTCATCAAAGAAAATCAAACAAACGTCAAGGCAATAAGAGACAATATCAAACGTGGATATAGTTCACACAAAACATTTCTTCTATAACTAAAAAAAGTTGAAAAGTGGAGAGCGTACCTGAATAGCATATCTTAAACACAATACACTTTCAATACAAATAGAGAAGTTAAGAAAAAAGATGATGACAAACAATTAGGAGGGCAAAACCTAACATGCATAGTATTTACATGGCATGAACTTACAAAGACATCAGCTATGGAAAGTATGTAACCAACTAAATAACTCAACTTGGGGAAAAACTTTTTGATGCAAATAACATTTTAGAATCAATTTCAAGAAGTGAGTAATATCATACAATTTTGAAAAAAAAAATTAATACACTAAAAAAATAATCAAAACGAATTTTAAAACTAAAGGATCATTAGTTAAGTTGAAACTGACATCAAAGATGAGTTTTAAAAATATTTCATGTAAATTCCATCAAATCCCCATTAATATTCATAAGTTCAACCCGTACATCCTCAACCTCAAGTGGAAATATTCACTAAGGCCAAGGACATTCCCATTAGTTTGGGGGCATAAGTCCAAACCTATGTGATTAAAAACAAAGTTTTTGGCAAACGAAAAAGAGAATGCAATTTGGATTGAATGGGTTGCATGTTTTTAAAAGAAAGTGAGATCCTTGCTCTAAACGTAGAACAAATTTTCTCTTAAAATCTTTAGATGATTTAAATCATTTTAAAAATAATTTAATTTTTTTTTCCTTTTTTTAAAATGATTTTAGAAGTAAAAAAAGGAACCAAGTGAATTAAGAAATTCGGAACAAAAGACACATGGGATTTTTTTATTCCTAACTTAAAAGGATTTGAAAACAAGAGAAAAGCTAACTTGAATTCCCTTTTCTAGCCACTTTTCATTTGTGATCAAGGAGCCTCAACCCTGATGGAGAAAATTCATTTTTTTTAGTAAAAGAAATTTTGACTCATCTCAAAATCAATTCAAAAAGCTTTTTATAAAGAATAACAAGCTCTATAAGGTAAATAATCAAACATCATGAATTTTTAACTAAGCTAGAAGTCAAAGAGCTTTTTTTTTTTTTTTTTTAAATCTCCGTGAATTTTTTTACTAAATTGGCATTCAAAGAACTTTTAAAAAATAATTTAACAAGGATTTTAAACTAAAATAGCATATAAAGAACTTAAAAAATAATAATAACATAACACGATTTTTTTTTTTAACTAAACTAGCATTCAAGAAACTTTAAAAAGTAATATAACATGAATTTTTAACTAAACTAGCATTCAAAGAACTTTAAAAAATAATATGACATGAAATTTTAATTGAACTAGCATACAAAGAGACTTAACTGAACATAAATAACTAGCATTCAAAGACTTAACATAAATTTTTAACTGAACTAGCATTCAAGGAACTTTAAAAAATAACTTAACATGAAATTTTTATTTAAACTAGCATTTGAGGAACTTTAAAAAATAACTTAACTAAACTAGCATACAAAGAACTTTTAAAAAATAACTTAATATGAATTTTAACTAAACTAGCATTCAAAGAACTAGATCAAAACACGATTTTAACTTTTCAAACAAAAACAAAAATTTAACCTCTAACACACACTATAGATCGATTAATATTAAACTAAACTAGATTCCAAACTTTCAAAAACTATTTAATCTAATGTATAAAAGTGAAACTTAAACTTTCTCAATTTAAAGTGATGGATCAAAACTAACAAAACAAAAATTTAAAGCTTTTCGAATTGATCTAATGAATCAAATTAAAACAAAGCAATATCCAAACCTTCAAGCATGAAAACTTTCATGGATAACAATCAAATAATAACAACAAGATTTAAAACCTAGGAACTATCAAACTTCCAAAGGTAAAAACTTTTAAAACAGTAACATGAATGGAAACAAAAAGATCTAAAACCTACATAACTGCCAAACTTCCAAAGATGAAAACTTTCATTGAATAACATGAATTAAAAAAAAATACAAAGTCTAGATATTAAAAATCACCACACTTTCAAAACAATTTCCCTTATCTCTAATCTTAATTTCAAAGTTCCAATAAATAAAACAATGTCAGTCGAATGAAGTCGATTTCAAAACTCACCTTTCAACGATGCCGTTCTAATCCAAAGAGGGACCTTGACTATCCCCAAAAAATAAAAAAATTGATCGTGCTTTCTTTCCCTCTCCACAACGCAGCCTCTTCTTTTTTCTTGCCACACCGAATCCTTTTTCAAAGACACACGGTTTGAACCTCTTCCCAACACGGTTTGAATTTTTTCAGAAACACGACCTCCATATCTCTCAAAAGCCAGAGACTGAAAAATCTGTCCAAACCCCGGACTGAATATCTCCCCAAAAAACCATAGACTCCTTTTCTTCCCACGTACTGAATAATCTCTCCAACAACCACAGACTCCTTTCTCTCTTCACGCGCTGAAAAAATTCCCCACACGCTGAATGTCTTCTTCCATAAGCGTCCTTGATCTTCATTTTTTTTATTTTTTTTATTTTTAAAAGGTCTCCCTTTCTTTTCTCAACTGTGTAGACTTTTCCCGGCAATCTCAAAGTTTCCTTTCTTCCAAATATCAAATTTGAAGTCGTGTAAACTTTCCATGCTTTCCAAAGAATCCAAATTTTCCTATTCCTTTTCTCTATTAGTCTTCCCTTTTGGTAAGTTTCCTACAAAAACATAAAATTATTAGATTTAATAAATGAATAAAAAGGTATTTTAGAAAATTATAAAATAAAAATCAATTAAAAAAAGAAAATAAATAAAGTAAAATAAAAAGAAAAAGAAAAAGAAAAAGAAAGAAAGAAAGAAAACCAAGTGTCATGCAAGCCATGCAAGAATGCCATGCAACCATGCAAACTACACGAAAATGCAATCCATACCAGCCATGCAACCATTCAAAAATTACCGGAAATGCGACTTAAGTGGGCTAGGGTGTGCCTAGATGCACCAAGGTGTGCCTTGATGGGTCAAGGTGTGCCTAAGTAGGCCAAGATGTACTTAAGTGGGCTAGGTGTGCTTAAATGAGCCAAGGTGTGCCTAAATGGGCATGAGTGACCTAAATGGGTTAGGGTGTGTTTAAATGGGCCAAGGTGTCCTAAATGGGTTAGGGTATGTCTAAATGGGCTTGGGTGTCTAATAGGCCAAAGTGATCCTAAATGGGCTAGACATGTTTAAATGGGTTAGTGCGAGTCTAAATGGGTCTGAGTGATCTTAAATAGACCAGATGTGTCTAGATGGGCCAAGTATACCTAGATGGGGCAAGGTATGCGTAAATGGGTTAGGGCATGTCTAAATGAGTTAAATGTGTCTAAGTGGGCCAAAGTGATCCTAAAAAGAATGCCTAAGTGACATAGGGTGATAAAAAAAAAGTGTCTAAGTGACCTAAGGTATGTTTGAGTATACCTCAGTGCCCTATGATGTGAGTCAGTATCCCTAAGTGTCCCATAGATAGGTTATCCTAGAAAAAAGAAAATCCTAGACTTAAGTCGAGGTTGTCAATGGTCACAATGAGGGGCTAGATAAATCCCTCAACCAAAGTCTCCAAGGTGACTAAAAAAAATAAGTTGTGTGAAACCAAGGTTTGGTTAATTTTGGTTTTGATGATAACAAAACAAGGTTTGAAACTAATGATTATATTTCAAGTGTGATTAGGCAAGAAGATTTTCAAAGTGGCAATCATAAAGATAAAATCAAGTCAAAGAGAAATCGATAAAAAGAAGAAGATATCAAAGAGAAGTGTTTTTCAAGACTTAAGCTTCATATGATGTCTTTGTAAGGTTGTTGGTGCACTAGGTTTTTTATGCATTACATTCTTTATTATGCACCAAAATCATCCAAGAGTTATTTTGTTTTAAATCTTTTAAAATCAAATGATTATGTTTTCAACTAAAACCTTGTGTCAAATACTTTCCATGTTTAAATGGTTTTAAGTTGAAAATGATGGTTGTTAAGCCAAAAATGACTCAACCAGTTGAACCAAATGAGGAACCGGTTGACCTATTCAGCTCAACTGGTCGAAGGGTGCAAAAATCTTCTCTCTCTTCCAAAATGCTTGTTTTACCCATCAAGGTTGAACCTCAATCGATTGATGTTCGATCAAAGGGTGTTTGAGGTCCAACGGTCACCTGCCAAACATTAAATGCTAACGACTAATCAACCAGTCGACTCCCAGCTCGATCAATCAAACCCTCAACAACTAGTTTGGTCGTTTTTGTCTATAAAAATGCTTCAATCTTCATTGTTTCATGAGCTTAACCTTTCTAAACCTGATCTTGAATATATTTGAGCCTTGGGAGAGTGTTTTTTAGTGCACCATTGTTCTAAAACTTGCATATCTTTAGTGTATCATTCAATCCTAGTTTTCTTGTATCATTTGAGCATAAATTTTTATACTAGGATTTTGTGATAATATTTCTTATCCTCATTTGTAAATCTTTGAGAAGAAAAGTATAAGTGTGAGGTATCACTTAGGGATTCTCAAGTGTGGGGTATCACTTGTGGGGTTGTTCAAGAGTGGAGTATCTCTTGAGGATTGTAAAGGGCGCTTGGAGCGAAAAGTCCAAGAGGGTGGATTGGAACCATAATCTAATTGTATTGCTTGAAGGCTTGGTTTGGAAGCCTTGAAATAGTGAAACCTTAAGCTTGGGATTGAAGTTAGAGGAGATTGGACGTAGGTCAGATTGCGCCGAACCACTATAAAAATCTTGTGTTTGCATTCTCTCTTCCCTACTCTTTTACTTTATATAGAATTGTCTTTATATTGTTTTATTACATATTTGCATATAATTGTATGTTGCATTCATATAATTTAAATTTTTAAAAAGAGACCATCACTCTATTCACCCCCCTCTAGGGTGATTACCTTAGGTTGGATTAGCTAACAAGTTGCATGAGTAGCAATGGACCACCAAAGAATTGTTGTGGAGTACTTAAAGAGCACTTAATAAGGTATGTGCCATGGGACAAAATGGAGGCTTTATATATAGGGTTTCCTTTAGTAGTTGACCTAAGAAAAAATTAAAGAAGTTGAAGTTGATATACTTTGATATTTGTAGCCCCATAGATGTGGAAACTCATGGAAGAAACAAATACTTTGTCATCTTTATTGATGATGTTACCAAGAATGTATGGATCTATTTGCTTAAGTTAAATGATCAAATCTTTTAGTATTTTCTACAATTTCATGCCATGGTTGAGAGAGAGATTAGAAAGGAATTGAAGTGTCCTAGGCCTAATAATGGAGGTGAGTACGCCTCAAGGGAGTTTAAAACTTACTACACTATGTATGGTATAAGGCATGAGAAAACAATCTCTACCACTCTACAACATAATGGTATGGCTGAAATGATGAATCACTCCATCATTAAGAGTGTTAAGTGTATGCTGAAGACTACAAAGTTGTCTAAGGTATTTTAGGGTGAAGCTGCTCAGACTGTTTGCTACTTGATAAATAGATCCCCATTAGGTCCATTGAACATTGAGGTTCTAGAGAAGGTGTGGATAGAAATAGATGTTTCCTATTTTGATTTGAGGGCTTTGGGTGTGAAACTTTTGTGCATGTTCCCAAAGACTAGAGATCCAAACTAATTAATGATAAGGCAATCACATGAGTCTTTGTTGGGTATGATGATGAAGAGTTTGGATTAATGTTGTGGGATCCAACAACAAAGAAATTAGTGAAAAGTAGACATGTGATATTCTAAGAGGATCAAATCTTAGGAGATTTTGGCAAAGTTAAGCAATCTAGAGGTATAAGTGATAACTTCATTGAGTTAGCACCTATTCGCCTATCATTAGAGCAACCTAGAAATGAAGAGAAGGAAATCGATGGGTTAGCAAGAGATGATGATACAAGTGACATACCTGCATAGGAGCTAATTGAGCATAAGGAGAAATGGGAACAATCACCTCATCAAGAGGATTTGGTACCCCAGGCTAGGAGGTTTACTAGAGAGCATCGTCTTTCTACTACATATCCCTCTTCTAAGTACATGTTAGTTATTAATGTAAAACAAAAGTTTGTTTGGAAACTTAAAATATTTTTATAACCTATTTTTAATATTTTTAAATATGTTTTAAAAATATTTTATTATCTAGTATTTTATTTTTAATCATTTTAAGTATTTGTATAATTATTTCGTAAAACAATTATAAGAAAACAAGTGAATAGAAAATAGAAAATAATTTTTAATTATCAAATTGAGTGTTTTTTGTTCTAAAGAATAGAAAATTATTTTAAAAAATAGTTTCCAAATAGGCCCTTAATGTCTTGTGATTTTTAAGCCTTAATCTCCTTTTTTAAATGCTTCATTATTTAACCATATACATTGTGAAAATTATTTATCATTTAAAATGAGCTCTTAATCAGTTTATCCATAATATTTTCTCTGTCTAGGAGTTATCTTAAATTAATAGCCTCTTACATATCAGATACCGTTCACATTACAGCCTAATCAGAACTCAACATTGCTGCATATTAAAATATTTAAGAAGACGACCTATAAGGTAATTTAAGTGTTAAGGGTCTAGTCATATCAGCTTGTAAGGTGAGGTATTAAGATAGTGGTCCATACTGGATTGAGATATATATCATTGGCAAATCATTACCCAGAAGTACGTACTAGCATAATTCCATAGCAGAACATGACACTACAGTAGGGCATTAGAGCCATGGGGTTTATTCTTCTCTGACACAGACCTGCATAATAACTACTAACTAGCTATTTAGAGGATTAGAGCACTCATGTATTCATCCAAGTAAACTAGGTTTCAATATAGATTAGGCCTTAAGCTTCCTTGAATTATAGGTTAGCTCATCGCAGGGCGGTGGAGGTGGAGCCTTGCCATCGGGATATGGTGGAGGAGCCTTGCCGTCGGGATATGGAGGTGGAGCCTTGCCGTTGGGATATGGAGGTGGAGCCTTGCCGTCGGGATATGGAGGTGGAGCCTTGCCGTCGGGATATGGAGGTGGAGCCTTGCCATCGGTATATGGAGGTGGAGCCTTGCCATGGGGATATGGTGGTGGAGCCTTGCCGTCGGGATATGGAGGTGGAGCCTTGCCATCGGGATATGGAGGTGGAGCCTTGCCATCGGTATATGGAGGTGGAGCCTTGCCATTGGGATATGGTGGTGGAGCCTTGCCGTCGGGATATGGAGGTGGAGCCTTGCCATCGGTATATGGAGGTGGAGCCTTGCCATCGGGATATGGTGGTGGAGCCTTGCCGTCGGTATATGGAGGTGGAGCCTTGCCATGGGGATATGGTGGTGGAGCCTTGCCGTCGGGATATGGAGGTGGAGCCTTGCCATCGGGATATGGAGGTGGAGCCTTGCCATCGGTATTTGGAGGTGGAGCCTTGCCATCGGTATTTGGAGGTGGAGCCTTGCCATCGGGATATGGTGGTGGTGCTGGTACTGGTGCTGGCGGCGGAGGAACCTTGCCATAGGGATCAGGTGGTGGAGATGTTGGATGGGGATAATAAGGAGTTGGGGGCACAATTGGTGGATCCACTGGCGGTGGAGGACAGTCAGGGTCTATAGGAGGTGGAGGCGGGGGCGGTGGAGGTGGAGGTGGAGGTGGATATTTAGAGTTACAGCCATGGCCTTTGCAGAGCTGAGACGAGAACTCATCGGAAAAGGCAGGAGTGGCATGAAGGAGAGCAGCAATCAATAAAAGAAAGAAACCCAAGGCGAAGTTGGAAGAAGCCCTGGCCATGGCTAGGGTTTTGTGGTATGCTTTGCATGGGAATGCTAGGGTTTCGTTGCCACCTTTTTATAGGGCTAAATTGGTACGTAAGAACTGAATAGGGTTTATTACAAAATTGAATTGAAATGGTCAGAAAAGTTTAATGCTTTGTGGGGAGGTATATTTATTTTTTTAATTTAATCGGCATTCAATTTCTGCATATTGCAGAAACCTTCATAAGGTTTTGCATGCGCCATGATTACTATGGATCCCACACACACTCACAAACATATCTTCTCGTTAGAAGTTAATTAATTAGAGATCAAACTTGAAAGCTCATCATTCAATCGATTTCACTTAGAATACGATTTGTAACGATTTTATAACCATTCATAACTTTTCTAATACTTTAAAAATTAAAATATTTAAATATTAAAAATATTTCGTAAAATCACCATAATCTTAATATAAACTTAAATTTATATCATAAAAATATGTTTTTAAATTTTTTTTTTCTTTTGGTGATTATCTATGTGTAAGACCTTTTTCCCTTTCTTTTTTTTTTTTTTTTTTGATAAACTTCTTTTTTTTAAAAAAAAAAATAGGAAAAGATTATTACTTCTATGTAAAATTTAAGATTTGTTTGAGACTTATATTAGATGACTTTTAAAAACTATTTAAAAAACTAGGGTATTAAATTTTTTTATTATTTAAAAAAATAACTTTTAAGAAAATTAAATAAGCTCATATAAAAAATAACTTTTATATAATTATTTTGTATTTTTAAAAACAGAAAAATGAAGTGTATCTAAGTCGTATCTGTTTGAATATTTTATTTAAAAAAAATAAAAACTTGTATATAAAAATAAAATATGGATAGATTTCTCTTATTTTAAAAAAAATTATTTTTACTATTTGAATGTAAATTTTTAAGAATAGAATATTAAATGGTGGCTTAGAATATCAGTTTAAATTTTTTAAGAAAGAGTTATAATTAGTTTATAAAGGTAGGATATGATACATGTCATGAATGCACACAGTCGACAAGGTGCTCTGCTCCTTTTCGAGAAGTGTGGGAACCAAAAAATTAATGCATTTATTATCACCAAAATCTTTATACAAAAGATGTTGACTTTTCATTGGACATTATGAGTTTTCTTCTGCATGTTCTCAATTAGGTCACAAGCCTTTGGCTATTTCTGCTGATAAATGTAAAACAAACACCACCACCAAAGTATTTTAATCATTGTTGGAATAAAAGGAAAATTTTGGATGTGATGATTTTAAAAAATATATTAAAAAAAATTATGATGTTAAAAAAATTTTACTACCTCAAATTTAAAAACTTTTAAAATAATTTTTAACAAGATAAAATAAGTTTATATTTTTTTATAATTTTTTTTAAAAAAAAATGAATACTATGTCTTTTAATGGTTATTGGAATAAAAGAAATAAATATGCTTTTGTTAGGAATATTTCTCTTTCAAAGTTTATGAATGATTACATAATTACCATCTAAATGGTTCAGGCTTTTTGGTAATTGTTTTAAAAAGAAAAATAGTTTTTAAAAATTATTCTTTAATATTTTATAAAATAAAAATCTGTTTGAGAAATTAAAATATTTTTAACTTATTTTTAATATTTTAAAAACAAATTTGATATCTAGTACTTTATTTGTAATTATTTATATAATTTTTTTTTAAAACAACTATTAAAAAATAAGTAAAAACAACTTAAAGATGTTTTCTAAAAAATTTTGTTTTTATTTTATTTTTAAGAATAGAAAATAAAAGACATTTTTATAGTTGTCCCATGTATTTTCCTATTTTTTTTTGTTTTAGAGAACAAGAAACTGTTCTCCAAGACAATTATAAAATAAGCACTTAATTACTAGTAAAAAAATTTAATATAATCTATTACTCTTGGACCCAATTTGATAGTGTTTTTAAAAAATATTTTTAACCTAAAAAGTATTTTTGAATCAAAATAAGATGTTTGACAAAATTTAAAAATATTTTTAAAATTTTGAAAAATCACTTGAAGTGTTGAAAAATTAACTATAATAGGTTTATCTTTCCAAAAATACTTTCAAACAAAACACTTTCATTAAAAATACTTATAGTAGAAACACCGCTAAAGAGTGTGTTTGACAATTATTTTAAAAAGTATTTTTATCATTTTAATGCTTAAAAAATAAAAATTTTCAAGTGTTAGAAAATTATAAACACTTCCTAAAATCATTACGAAATGCACTCTTAATCTATAAATAAGAGTATTTGAATCAATGAAGTTAACCAAAATTTAATTTCTTTGTCCTTTTATTTTTCTTCTCCTCATTTTCATTTTCTTTTAATTTTCAAATTCACCTCCATAAAGGTTAAGCTGATAAGAGATGAGAGTTTATTCTTTCACAGAAATTCTTGCGTATCTTAGATGCTCAAGCATATCTAGAAAGAAAGTTTTCATAGTTCTACTTACTTCGTACACTTATCTCAAAAAGTATACTATTAAGTAGCATCTCATCTTGTTTTGGTTTTATGATTATTACAATTTGTTAATTATCATCTTATAAATGTAGATGATATTTATATTATCTCGTGAATATTAGCTATGCCGACAATTTTCAATTCTTCTTAATCATATCGTGTAGTAAAAAACTCTACAAAACAAAATTATTAATTAATAATTTTATTAAATTCATGTTAGTGGAGGATATACAAAAAAAAAAAAAAAAATCACTGAAAACATTTTTATTTTTTATATTTTGTTGTAATAGAAATATGTAAAAAATAGTCAAGAGCCAAAAGCAAAACAAGTATATTGATATTATTTATACATTTTAATAATAAGAAATTATAACAAAATTATTATTTTGTACATTATCATAAACTATAAAAATTATTAGTTTTCCAATTTTCTATTATTACCTTATTGTTAAGGTTACCAAATAACAAAGCATATCTTTAATGATAATGTAGCTATAAAATATGATAAAATCTTAAATCTTTTAATGTATTCCATTTTTATCATAATCAAGTGTTATATTTATCTGATTAAATATTGTCAAGTAATTTCGTTCATTTTAACTACATAAATTTTCATTTATGTAAAACTTTATTGAAAGTTTATTTCATTTGAGCAATTATGATTTGATTAAATTGTTTAATATATGGTTTCCTGATTATATCGAATCTTGCCAAGTTTGATTTTTTTTGCCGTCCTTGATATTTTGGACAAAACTACTTATTTTCTAAGTTTTAGATATTGAAATTCACCTAGATGCAATTAACTTTGGAATAACTATTAGTGAAGAAAACGTCTCATTCTTATAGGATCATGCCAAAGCTTTATTATTATTCCTTTACTATGACATTAATGATTGAATAAAAGGAGAATATCTTACAATCAAAGACCCTTTGATCCTTTAGAACAATTTGAGAAAACAATATGAACATCAAAAGATTGTAATCTTTCCAAAAATAGGTTATAATTGGATGCACTTGACATCATAAGATTTGAAATCTATTAATGACTACAACTTAACATGATTCAAAATTAGCTTTTAGTTGAAGTTATGTGAAGTAAAAGTCAATGAATAAAATATGTTGAAAAGATATTCACTACTTTTCATACGTCAAATATGCTCCTGTAGTAGTAATATTGAAAGCATTTGTTTATCAAATATTTTAAATTAATCCCATGTCTTTTGACGATTGAACAAAACAATAACTTGATGTGAATTCCAAATTATTCCATTTCCAAGCCTTGGATTAGTGAGGAGTACACAAATCTTCATAGGTCAATCTAGACCTATGCTCAATGGAAACAATTGATATTTTAAACAATTTATAGATCTAGATTGCAAGTTTGAATATCTTAATGAGATTTGGATGTCCTTAGATCAATCCCTTTTGATGAAGATGGTTGTCATATGCATGGTAGTTGTAAGAGATCTCACAAACCGCTGGGCTAGATTAGATGAGTCAAGCCCAATTTGGGTCCAAGTCATTTAAGCTCACAATGAAGCTTATATATACCCTCATTAGGGGTTAGGGTTTCTGTTTTTTGTTAGTCTTCTTCCAAAGAGAATTTCCAAAGAGAACCCTAGTCATCTTTCAAGAAAGAAAAAAACCACTCTTTTCTTGTGTCTAGTATCGTGTTTGGAGAGATCGAGTGGAAGACCATTGGATAGACAAGATCTATGACGTCTTCTACAATTTCAAATTCTTCTTTAACAAATTATGCAAATTGCATTTGATCTAGGAATATATATCTAGATCTAGGTATGAGTTGCTTTCATGATCTCTAGATTTGTTAATCTTAATGGTTTTTGGAGCCATATTTCCACTTGGATTATTTTCTAAAGAAGCCTAAGGTAGATGTATGCAGCCCGTTCTGTCCAAGGCCAACGGAGCAATTTCCTTAGAGATACAAGATATCATTTTATTAGAGAGTGCATTAAAAAGAAATAAGTGATATTAAAATTTGCAAAATCTCCAGATCAAATTATTGATATTTTTACTAAACCTCTAAAGTTTGAAGATTTTAGAAAGTTAAGGATGCTTTCTTAGAGTTATAAATCAAGTTTAAGGGGGTATCTTAGTAAGTTAAACTTAATTTAGAAACTCTCTAATTATTAAAATTAAATTTAAAAATGAAAGAAAATATTTTATTTTAAGTGGTTATTTTAGTTTCTATAATTGAGTAGTCAAATCCTAAAATGTTTTTGTAAGAGTTGGGTTTAGGTGCCTAAGCGGGCTAACCCAACTTGACCCAATAAATAAGAAATAGGGGGAGCACTTTGTGGGAGTTAAAATGTGTTTTCTCTCTCCTTTGTTTCTCTCTCCTTGTGAAAACCAAAAAGAAAATGATTCTTCATTTTGGAACATAAGTCCTCTCTTCATTTTTATTTTTTTTTTTCTCCATGAAAATGAGGGTCAAGGGTCTTGTATTGTGAAAATGAGGGTCAAGGATCTTGTATTATGAAAATGAGTGGTTCTTGTATTTATAGTTTCATTCACAACTTGGTATAATAAAATTGGTTAGTGAAATGACCAATCGAGATTCTTAGGCATCTCAAAAGGTGATCTAAATTGAACTTTTTTTTTTTTCCATCAGTTTCTATATTTTTATCATTAAGAGTTTCTACTCAATTAAGTGTTAGTACTTATTTAGATTATGTAATACTTGAATAAGAGAGAGTTGTGAAAGAAAATAAATTTTTAATTCTCCTAATTTTTTTTTTTTTTTTACTATTTGTGTTTTCTTTCAACCCTAGTTCTCCAACAAAAGATAATATAAAATTGTCACTTAATTGAAGAAATAATTCCAATTTCTCACAATGTTTCTCTTAAAAGTTGGAAGTGGTTCAAACCATAAGGTTTTTATAAGAGCACGGTAGTTTTAAAAAAATAATTCTTAAACTACGATAGTGGAAAAAATATTTCCAAATCTATTGTAGGTTTTTTCCAATTAAAAAAGAGAGTTTAAATTTGAAGCAAAAATGTTTAAAAAAATAAAAAATAAAAAATTATAGACAGATATTGTATCTTGAAGAGACAATTTCTAAAAATTCTTTTAAAAAAATATTATAGGTAAAAACCATCTCTTGAAGTGACTATTTTTTTATTATTATTTTAAATATATATATATATATATATATATATATATATAATATATATATATATTATATATATATATATATATATATATATATATATATATGCAAAAACAATATCTTGATGATTTTTAAAAACTCTTTAAAAAAATTCAAGCAAATATTATATGTTTAAAAGACAATTTCTATATATTTATTTATTTTAAAAAAAATTATAGGCTAAATCTTCTCTTGAAGAGACAAATCCACAAAATTAATTTTAAAGAAAACAAAATGTTTTCATGTTTTTTAAAAATAATATTTTAACTAATAATATATTTTAATAATAAAATTATTATAAATTTTTGTATTGTACAATTAATTGATTTTAACTTTTTTGTTATTGGTATATTATTTATAATTATAATATTTATAAAAGTGTAAATTATGTCATCTCATATGATTAAAAAAATATTTCGATCTTTATCTCAAATTTTATCTTTCAATTAATTTAATTAATTATTATGAAAATATAAATTAATTTAATTTTATGCTCTTTTTCCATTCTACTATAAATAATAAATACTTTAATTTTAAATTTTATTTATTATTATTTTATTTAGCTTCCACATTATTTCTTAATATTGTTTTCAGGAACAATTATTTTCAATCAATTTAAAATATTAAGAATAAATAAAATTTCAATTTTAAGTGACCTAACATTGTATTACTAATTAAAAAATAAGAAAACAATTGTCATAATTAAAAATAAGAAAACACTTCACATTTGTACGTTAATATAATTATTATAAATACGTGTATTATAAAATTAATTAATTCTATTTTCTAAATTTAATATATAAAATAATTATAATTATAATTATTGTAGATATATTATTTATCAATAATAATATTTATAAAAGTATAAACTATGTATAGCATATGATATATTTTTGTACTAAGTTAGATTTTGATTAAAAACAATATTTTTGTTTTTATCTTCAATTTTATCTTTAAATTAATTTAATTAATTATAACTATAAAAAAAATAATTTAGTTTTATATTATTTTTTATTTATAAAATAAATAATAAATATTTTAATTTTTAAACCTTATCTATTACTTTCTTATCCGTTTCACTTTCATAGAAAAAAAACTATTACCAATTTTATGTGAAAATTAAGTTTATAAAAATTAAATTTATCATCAATTTCATTTTTTAATTTATTAAATAATTTTTTTTTCAAAATGAACACTTTTGTTTCTTTTTAATTTTTAAATTAATTTTATTAGATAAATTTTAAATTTAAAATTTAAAATTAATGATAAAAGGAATAAACTGTGGAGATATAAATTAATTTATTATTCAATATTCAAAATTGAGTTTATAAAAAATAAATTTATCATCAATTTAATTTTGTTTTAATTTATTCAATATTCCTTTTACCCATGATTTGACTCCCTTTCACGTGGGGACATGAATTAACCTAATTTTATCTTCAAGTACTCAAAACTGCTTGTTGGTAAATTGGTACGGCTTCTCCAGTGTCACATTTGTGCCCACCGTTGGCCTCTTAATTGAACGGTGTACCAGTTTATGATGTATCACGTTCTCTTGGTGTCAATTAAGATAAACTACAGAATCATCAACACTTGTACAATTAGCATAAATGCTTTGGTCAACTTGTTCCATGGAGTATACTTCTTAAATTTGTGTCATAACGATTCCAGGTGCTGCTTATCTTCTCCTTAAATTCTTAAATGCCCATATAAGAAATAATGACAAACATTAATACTAATGTGGAGATTTCTACATTTTATGGAGAAAGTGAGTTCACAACTGATGTCACTCTCTTATCCAAAAGTGATCAACCATCGGTTTATAATAGCACACCAAGTACTTTAAGGTCATGTTTGGTATGCAAGAATAAAGAATGACAATAAATATCTCATTCATTTTCTTATTTATTATCGTTTTGAAATAATTTTACTCAAAACAAAAATGAAATAAAAATTAATTTCAAAGGAAATGAAATCTCACTTATTAAATGATTTCAAAGAAATTGAAATTCAGGGATTTTGATTTATCTTTGAGAGGTATTTTGATTTCATAGAGCAAATTATTTTTAAAAACTCTTTTCAAAATAAAAAATTAATTTTTTTTAATAAGTTGTTTTTAATAATAATTTCTTTTATCTTGATTTTATAAAAGGCAAATTGTAAATTAAATTTATTTAATATAAAATAAAATTAATTCAAGTCTTATTAAAAATAAAAATAATTTTATAATTATAAATAAATTAAAATAAATAAGTAGTTTCTTATCAAATATAAATAGTATTATCATGATATAATCATAAATTATATTTTTTTATAAACATTATAAAAATATGAATATTAACATTTTATGAAAGCATAATTGATTTATTTTGTTAAAAATAAATAACAATAATTTAAAATTAATCATTTTTAATAGTACTATTTTCAAAATTATTAAACTTATTATTTTGTTTTTAAGAATTGTTTCTCAAGAACAGCAATCAAATAGTAGTATTAATTTTTTTTTAAAAATCACAAGCCCAAATTAGGTTTTATTATTTAGCAAAACAAACTAGCCTTTTTTTTTTAATGAAAATAAAAAAATTATTTTAAATTATGTATAATGTGAGAGTTTTATATGTATGTATGGATATTATTGTCAATTTGTTTATTTATTTATTTTTTCATTATTGTTGTTTTTTAACATCAAAAAAGAGAAATAATAATTTCAATCTTATATTCCTTTATGCATCCAAACATAAAAATTGGAATCACCAAATCCATTTCAATTTAAGGAGAAATAGAAATGAAAAGAAAATTTTCATTGTCATTTCTCTTTTCCATTGGACCAAACATGGCTTTAATGTCTCAGTGACTTCACAGCCTAATGTCACGGACTTAGTCGTTCACTAAGCTCGTGCGGCACTTAGACAAGCCAAGACACTTGATCTTGCTAAGTCAGCCTTGCTCCCCCAATGCTTAGCTTGCTCGGCTAAGACACTTGCGACTCGAAAGCTCAAGAAGCTTGGTAGGCAATCCTTGAAAGAATGGAAGCTCTTTATTACTCAAAGAAGCCTTTACAAGTGTTTTGGATGCTCACTTGCTTGGTTAGGAAGTGATTTGGGTGGTGCCTTGGCCAAATGAGGCCCTCACCTATTTATAGGCACCAAGGGAACTCTCTAGAACCTTGGAGGGTTCCTTACAAATCAAGAATATTCTAGAACATCCTAGCCTATTCTATGTACAACCCTAAGAATATACAAGATATTCCTAGAAGTCCCTAGAAAGCCTTGGACTCCTCCCATGCCTTCCTCCATAGTGTAGAGATGTGTGGACATCTCTAGGCATTTCTAGAACCTTCCACACTCTTCCCACCAATGGCTTAGTGTAGATGGCTCCAGGAGTCTCCAGAAACTTCCCTTCTCCTATATAAGCCCATGGGGAGGGTCATTTGAAGCATCCTGTGACACTCTCCCCCACCTATGCCGTCGACGTCCTCGTCGTTGCCTCGTTCTGAAACCTCTCGATGTGTTTCCAGAACTTTCTCAAGGCATCTGCATGTTCCCAGCTTACTTGCCTCTTAGGTAGTCCTTTCCATCGGACTAGATACTCTATCATAGGAGGGACCCCTTGTCTCCTGGTGACCCGTTCAGCCAGGATATTCTTCACCTCCTTCTCCCGTGAGGCTCCAGATGGATGCAGACCCGTGCGTTTTCGATGCTCAGAGTGCTGCTTCCTCTTACCCATTGAGTTCACCTTTCCCTTGGTGACCTCTTCCATGTATGTGCGGGCTACCTCAGCTCGCTCCCCTTTTTCCTCATTTACTTGCACCCCTGCTAGTAAGGAGGTCTTAGGCGTACTAGGCTTCGGGTTGAATTGGAGGGCACCTAGTAGCTACATTGAGCCCATATGTGCTTCGTCCTCCTGCTCCCTCTCCTCGATCATGGCACTAAGCGCCTTCCTCTTTGGACAATCCCGTGCCCAATGTGGTCCGTCACATAGGAAGCATTTGATTTTAGGCGTGAACTCCTTCCTTTCCGCCTTACCCCTTCCTTCTTGGACGTTAGACGTCTTGCCTGATCCCTTTTTAGGAGTATTGTGGTCCCTTGGAACCTCGTCTCCCCCACCCATGGCGTGGCTACCCTCGAAAGGCTCATCCTTGGAGGAGTCTCCCCTTCTATAATCCACCAAGGACTCGGCTACTGCTATGGCCGTGGCTAGGTCTTGGACACCACGCCTCCTCAACTCTTGCTCGGCCTTGCAGGTTGTCCATGAAGTTGAATAGCAATTCCTCCCCAGTTATGTTAGGAATCTCAAGCATGAGTGAAGAGAATTCCTTGACATAGTCACGTATTGAGCCTGTGTGCTTGAGACGCCTCATGTTTTTCCTAGCCAGGTAAGCCACGTCCTCGGGGTAGAACTGCCTCTTGATCTCCCTCTTGAAGTCCTCCCACGTCTCTATGGTGCAAATGCCTTTCTCCATATCAGCAAACCTTCGACGCCACCATAGAGTAGCTGTGTCAGTAAGGTAGAGGGTCGCAGTTCTCACCTTAGCCGCCTCATCCGTCAATGCGATAGCTTCGAAGTATCGCTCCATATGCCATAAGAAGTTATCCAACTCTTTGGCATCCCGTTTGCCACTAAACCCATGTGGCTTCGGCACCTCCACCTTAGATGCCTCATGTGTGGCCATGACCCGTGTCGACACAGCGGCCTTGTAGATGGCCAACTCCTGCCTAACTTCCTGGTCTCGGGACTCCATCCGAGTGGCCAAGGCCTCTATCCTTGACTCCATGCTAGCAAGCATGCTCAAGACCTTTCCTTGGAAGGACATGAACTCCTCGTGTGACACTGGCTGAACTTGTGAGACTTGCACCCCCTCACGAAGGTCTTGGATCTGCTCCCTTAGATCCTCTAAGCCCTTCTCCATGCCTTGCTCGATCAAGTCCAACCCCTCCCGAGTGTCCGCCATGGCTAGCTCCACCTTGGCTAGCCTTGCCTCCATGTTGGCAACGGCATCACGAGATTTATCCTTCTTGCCCCTGCCCCGTGCAGTAGGCTCGGTCTCCCTCCCACGGGTTTGCTCGCTACTCTCCTCCACGTTAGAGCCTAACATGCTTCCTTTGCTATGCCCACCTCGTAACCGCGCTCTGATACCACTTGTCACGGACTTAGTCGTTCACTAAGCTCGTGCGGCACTTAGACAAGCCAAGACACTTGATCTTGCTAAGTCAGCCTTGCTCCCCCAATGCTTAGCTTGCTCGGCTAAGACACTTGCGACTCGAAAGCTCAAGAAGCTTGGTAGGCAATCCTTGAAAGAATGGAAGCTCTTTATTACTCAAAGAAGCCTTTACAAGTGTTTTGGATGCTCACTTGCTTGGTTAGGAAGTGATTTGGGTGGTGCCTTGGCCAAATGAGGCCCTCACCTATTTATAGGCACCAAGGGAACTCTCTAGAACCTTGGAGGGTTCTTTACAAATCAAGAATATTCTAGAACATCCTACCCTATTCTATGTACAACCCTAAGAATATACAAGATATTCCTAGAAGTCTCTAGAAAGCCTTGGACTCCTCCCATGCCTTCCTCCATAGTGTAGAGATGTGTGGACATCTCTAGGCATTTCTAGAACCTTCCACACTCTTCCCACCAATGGCTTAGTGTAGATGGCTCCAGGAGTCTCCAGAAACTTCCCTTCTCCTATATAAGCCCATGGGGAGGGTCATTTGAAGCATCCTATGACACTAAGCTACAAAAGCTTGGTATTGAACCTCATCCAATAGATCATCAGCTGGTAATGTCCTTGAGCTTTTCCAACCAATCAGGGAGTTGTTGCTTCTCCTTAGCATCTATAAGCATAGCTATGATGGAAGACAAGGTCTTCTCTATCTTCTTCATTTTGTTTTCCAAACCCCATAAGCTAATTCTTCTTACAATACCTAACATGAATGAATCATGGTTCAAAGTTGAGTAATGGGTCATTGACTTAAAAGGATCTCGAGGTGTATCAGTCTCAATGTATCGATTCAATATCGGATTATACACAAGATAAGATAATTTAAAAGTTCAAAAAATTATAAAAATATTATGTAAATTTTATATATATATATATATATATATAATAGGAACAATTAAATAAGCTAAAAAATATTAATAGAATAAAATTGACTCACATTTAACATGATTTAAATAATTATAAAAAAATCTGCTTAAAGTGATTTATGATAATGGTAAGAAAGAGAAAAAAGAAGCCAACTCAAAATGAATTGATCTATTCTAGTGTAGATCACAAATTTTTGGTTGATTATTGAGGAATTTTTGTCTTCGTTCAAGATGAAATGAGGACACACTATTGTTACAAGCAAATAACCTTCAAGATTGAGAGCTCGAACAACCGGAAGAATTTATGAGCACCTGAATCCATAGTTGTTTCTTGAGAGTTTTAAAGATTGCAGAGAGTGTAGATGAGAACCTCAATGAGGGGGCTGCCATCAATGGTACTCCATTTGTGCTGAAGATGCTTGATGAAGAGACATTATTAGTCATTGTTGCAGCTTAACCTATAGACGAAAGTCAAATGACTCTGGTACCATATAAAAATGATGAATAAAAGAAACAATTACAAAGGGTTTTCTTTGTATGAGTTCTAACAACTGTTCTGGACTTTTGATCTTCTTGAACTGTTATACTATGTAGATGCAACTAGAGAATTCTAGAAGCATAGAGAACCTATTATAACAGAAAATTGTTAAGAAGTTGCTTCAACACCCACCGACCCCACGACCGCCTCCAATTTTTACAACCAGCCGTCTGCTCTAGTTGATAAAAAGAATATTGTAAGAAATTTTTATTTCTTGTTCCTCTTTTGTTTGTTTGTATGAATTTTTTTATTTTCTCTTCTTCTTTTGTTTGTTTTTTCAATAATAAGTTGGGTTGGTCTTGTGAAACCCAATTATCTTGTTGTATTTGTACAATGAATATCATTTTAGTAGCATTATCAAATTGTTTAGTAATGTTAGAGGGTATTATTAATTAGGAGTGTTCATCTTAAACTTGTTTTTCCTATTTTTGCACTATTTAAAGAACCAAAAAACTCGACCGAGGGGAGTTGTTATCCATGGTTTCATTTCTTCATGTTTTCAAGTGCCTCCCCTTCTTACCTACATTATGAATGTCTCCACCACCAACACATACATCACTAGCACGTCTCAAGTGCCTCATTTGTATTGCTTTCAAATAAGAACAAAACAACCAAAATTAAGAAAAATAGAGAAAAATATATGAAAAACAAAGAATTTTTTTTTTAAAAAAAAAGATAAAATCTCTAAAAATAGATATTCTCTCATAAGGAAAAACTTTTAAGACCCATTAGATGAAGATGAAGAAGGAAGAAATCCAAATGATTGATGGATTGAGTATAATTCCTTGGTACCAAATAGTGCCGCTATGGTGAGAGACATTTGACTCCCATTATTGATGAGAGGATCGATGATTAATGCATCATGTCTTCTCTTTTCTCACTTTCTACTTTTGGTGTAGGCATTGGGTATACCCATCTCCTCTTTTCATTTGGTTTTTGTGGATATGTCCTTGGTGGTGCTTGTGAATTGGGAATAAGAAGCAAATTTGGTAATTGATAATGTATTATTTTGTATAATAATAGTTTATTATTTTATATGTGCAATATGAATATTGAATCAAATCAGATCACATGATGTATATTTATATGGTAATGGTAACATATATGGTGTATTATATAAATTTTAATGACATTGTATGACTTGAATAAGTTTTGATAATATATTAGTTTATACCATCATGATGTATTATTTTATATATATGCTAATGGTACAATATTGCCAAATAATGTGGATTCAATGATATTATACCATGACGTAGATTTAATAATATTATATATATTTAATGATTTAAACTTATTTAATTTTAATTATTTTTTAATAATATTTTTACAATTTTTTGAACTTTTTAATTGTTATATTTTGCATTTCACCTAATATTAAGACAAGATATGAAAATTGATGTATCTCAAAACCCTTTGAGTCAATGGTCAATATTATTGAATAATGTGTTGCACCTTGAGAAAATCCCCAAAAAAACATATCTTTATCGAGAATCACTTTTTCAAAGTTGGAGAATCACTTAAAATGATTACTAGATAATCCTCTCTTTGAAACAAAGGGCACTTTTGGTTTTATTGGTATTTAGAAACAATTTTGTATTCTTTATATTACTATATCTTTAGAGTCAATAATTTTATATGAGGAACTATTAAATTCAATCGCTTGTTACCATTACTTTTTCGTTTTTTGTTGAGGCTTATCATATAGAGGTACAATAATTTTATATGAGGAACTACTAAACTCAATCACTTGTTATCATTACTCTTTAGTTTTCTGTTGAGATCTATCTTGTGAAGGTACAATAATTTTATTTGAGAAACTATTAAACTCAATCACTTTCTACTATTATTCTAAAGTTTTTTGTTGACGTCTATACCATTAAGGCACTCAAATTAGTCAGCAATCGATTTCGTATATCTAATTGATTACTTCCAATCATATGAATCAATAGTTCAAATTGCACTCAAAGTAGTAGGACGTCTCTCATTTTTATATGAACTTCTATCCTAGAAACAACGGTACACACCCCCAATTATTGCCCCTCCATGTAAACTTGGTAGGTGATTTTTCAAAAAATCACATTTATGTCATATAATACATTATCAAGAATAATATCAAAACCCTTTTTTCAATTTATATTCCAACACTAAAACTTTGTTGGGATATATTTCATATTTTTTTATTTTTAAAAATAGAAACTTTGATTAAAAAAAAAGAAAGAAATTTTATAAAATGAAAATTGTAGATTTACCTTATGTTTTCAAGTATTATTTTAAAACTTTTTTAAAATTGAGTTAGTAAATTTTTTTAATAATTTAATTTTTCAATTAATTTTTAAAAATCATTACATTTTTAATAGTAGCGTCTAAAAAATTTTATATTTTATATAAAAATTATTAAAATTTTCTGTTTTTCAAATCTAAATAGACATTAAGCAATTCAATTTAAAAACATTCCTAATAAAAATATTACTAACAAAAATGTTATATATATTAACTAAAATCATTTTTAAGTGGCTGTTAACATAAATAGGAAAGCTCACAATATACGCGAAGTCAAGACTTTTTGTATAATAATTTAGGAGATAATAAATGCGTTAATTTTGTGGTACCCAGATTTTCGGGGTGGATCAGAACCGCTCGTGTGGTTTCTAGGAGGCCTGCATAAGTCAACACTATCGTAAACTCCCTCTCATTTCGAAAAACAAATTTTCTAAAAAATTAATAATAGGATGGCAATATCACAGATTTTTTCAAATACCTACCCTACTCCTAATGAGGTAGGTTTAAAATTTAAATAAAAAATTAAAAGTAGGTTTGAAATTTTTCTTAAAATTTTGAACAGATTCGAGATGGGTTCAAAAATTACCTTATCCCATACATTGCCTCAATTATATATATAATTAATTTAATTTAATTTTTTCTCTTATTTTTAATATATATAAAAACAATTACAATAAAATGCTTTTCAATAAAATAAGTTATAAAAAATTATAATATTTTAATTATTTATAAATTATATTTATTTTAATATAATTAAAAAAAATTAAAAACAATTTTTTTAAAAAAAATCAAAATTTATTTTAAAAAAAGGTAAAAGAGGCGAAGTGGGAAGGAGGATTTTTTATAAGAATACGATAATTTCAAAAAATAATTCTTAAATTACCGTAGTAAAAATAATAATTTCAAATCTACGTCATTTTTACCAAATAGGAGAGAAGGATAATTTATGGAGTTGAAAATCTATCTTTTTAAGATATAATTTCCACAAATATATATATATATATATATATATAAATTAACCAACCAGTAATCGTTTAAAAGACAATTTAAAAAAAATAATAAAAAAACAATTGGAAATCGTCTCAAGACTATTTCCACAATCCATTAGTACGTGTCTTTGCCTTGCTTATAACACACGTTATTCAGGTTAGTTTGAAGCCTTGGAAAAGCTGCGCTTCAACCTTCTGTTGACCATTCTCCTTCTATAAAACTTGCTCCCTTAGAGTCGCCTCTACTCGTCAGCAGTCGGGGAAGAGTGAGGTTTTGAATTTTGTTTGTGGGTTTTGGAAGAGTATGGGAGAGGAGGGTGGTCGTGGCCGTGGAGGTAGGGTGGTGGTGGTGAGGGAGTTTGACCCTGAAAAGGATTGCAGGAGAGTGGAGAAAGTGGAGAGGAGGTGTGAGGTTGGACCTAGTGGGAAGCTCTCCCTCTTCACGGACCTGTTGGGCGACCCAATTTGCAGGGTATTCTAAACTCGTCCTGAAGAGATGATTTCCACTAAATTGAAAAAAACGATTTCCCAAAAAAAAGAAAATTAAAAATAAAATAAATTTTAATATATATTATAATATAATTAATTATCTATATATTATACAAAGAAATAACACAATTTAATATAAAATATATTATAAATTCAATTTGGAATTAAAAAATTAATTATACTCATACCATTATTATAAATATATATTATAAAATTAATTAATTTTATTTGCTAAATTTAATATAAGATAAATAATATTTATCTATTTTTTCTTTCACTTTGTAATTAAAAAAACTATTATCAATTTATGTGAAAAAATGAGTTTAAAAAACTAAATTTGTTATTAATTTATTAAATAATAATTTATAAAATAAATAATTTTGTTTTGTTTTAATTTTTAAAATAATTTTTGTAAGAGAATTTAACTTTTGTATGGCATCCACTACACGCTTCATATCCCCAATTCCAATGCATTAGACTCATAGCCCATATAGGAGAATCTTACCTATTAACCTATTACACTTCATCTCTTGCATTCAACCAATTTGAAGACCATTTCCTACACTCATAGCTAGCCCACAGGAGAATCTTACCTATTGCATTGTGTTGTCACTTCTTTTTAAATGCTAAAATATTCCACCAATTTGATCGTTTGAACTCAAACATTCACTCCCTATCCTACACAATACACTTATCCTACCTTTTTTCAACTTCTCTTACAATATAAATTACCTTCAAACTTCTTCATTCTCATTTTCCCCATATTCCCCACTTGAAACTCAGTTTTTCACTTATCAGTTTTTCACCTTCCATCACTTCTATCTATATCCCTCATTCTCTTTGGGAGACTTCTTAGCATATCTCTTATCTTTTCTTCGACACTCGCGCTGCTTATAAGCTAATATTTTTGCATTATTTTTATTTCAAGTTATTTTCTAATGTATAATTTTTATTATTATATAAGTTTAAAATTTTATTTGGATTATGTAATATTTGTTTGAATAATATTTATTATAAATTATTGTTTTAAATAGATTAAATCATTCAAAAAATAAAAGATATATTATTTTATTCCTATGTAATATTTTTGCCTTTGTTTCATATTTATTGTGTAATGCATGATAGATATTTATTGTTATATGTATTTTTTTAATTTATTAGATTTATGGTAACTTTGTTAGAATATTATTTGTTGTAAATTATCATTATATAAAGATAAATGAATTAAATCATTCAAAAAATAAAAATGATATTAGTTTATTTAATTAATATGAAATAATAGGATTATTGTTTATGTTTATCAATCAAATAATATGTTTTATAAAACATTAGTAAAATGAGAATGAAAAATAATAATAATAGAATAATTATATATTTATATATTTTGCATAATATATGATTTAAAAAAATATTAAAATCTAAAAAATAGAAATACAACATTATCCGAAATTATGAATTTATCCTTTTTTTTAATTAATATTAGTCTTAAATCATTGAAAAAATTGTTGTAAAACAATGAGATGTAAAAATAAAAATATAAAAAAAAGTAGAAATAAAACTAAAATGTTATTTGATTTATTTAAATGTATAATATATATATATATAAAGTAATTGTTATAGTATAAAATAGTAACCGTGAGTACTAAATGTATATAATATATATTTAAATATTAAATATATATAATATATTTTTTAAATATTAAATATATATAATATTTAAATTTACATTTAAATATCCATTTTAAAAAGAAAAGAAAGATATAGTTGTAAAATGTTAGAATATATAATCAAAAAATTGAATTTAGTAATGGTTGTTAGTATTAAATTATTTGTTTGCATATAATATTATTTAAAATATATTAAAATATAAGAAGTATAAATAGAACATTATCTGAAATTATGAATTTATCTTACATATTTTTAAAAAAATTAATATTAGTCTTAAATTGTTGAAAAAATTCTTGTAAGATATTGAGAGTTAAAAATATAAATATAAATAAAAGTATAAATAAAACTAAAATGATATTTGATTTATTTAAATTGATATTTTAATGTATATAATATATATATATATATATATATATATATATATATATATATATATATATATATATATATATATATATATATATAAAGTAATTGTGTATAATATAAAATAGTAATCGTGAGTATTAAAGGTATATAATATATATTTAAATATTAAAATATTATATACATTTAAATATCCATTTTAAAAAGAAAAGAAAGATATAGTTGTAAAATATTAGAATATAAATAAAATAAAATAAAATAAATGAATTTAGTAATGGTTGTTAGTATTAAATTATTTTTTTGCATATAACATTATTTAAAAAATATTAAAATATAAGATATATAAGTAGAACATTATCCAAAATTATGAATTTATCTTATACAATATGTAAATTTACATTTAAAAAGTTATATTACATACATTTAAATATCCATTTAAAAAAAAAGAAAGATATAGTAATGGACAATGCACCATAATATTAGTAAAATAAATTTGAAAAATACATATTGTATATCAATTATTATCATAAAGTTTATTGATGATGATACTTCTTTATTGATCTTTTGAATAGGTTTGATAATGGACGGTTATACCACAGTGTTGTGTTATACTAGGGGTGAAATTATTGATTGTGAATTTGGGGTATGTTATGATCGTCCTCTTGCTAATTATGTCCGTTTGCCTATTCGAGATGATGGTGATGTGAGCATAATGTTTACTGTTGTCGCACAATCTCCTCCTCCAAATACTATTGAAATGTATTGTCAAACTTCTTCAATTAATTATCACCCCAGGCCAAGTACCTTTACTACCCCAATTCATATTGAAAGTCTAGGTCCAAGTCAACAAATGGCAAAAGAGAACACATTTTCCCCTATGTATAAGCAAAGTTATGATAATGACATGGAATCTATAGTTAGGGTAGATTTGGCGAGGGTTACTGATTCAATTATAATGATAGTTGAAAATTACGTTGATATTTTACCTAGAAATGTGGAGTTCTTTGATGAAGATGATGGTAATGAGGATATTATGGACATGGAGGATAATTAAAATACATAAAATGATGCATCATTGCTAGGTGGTGGTGAACATGATGTCCCTTCCCCAATATTTAGAGAATTGAATTGGGATGTAATTAACTCCATAATTGACAAAGATTTTAACAGCACATACTAGCTTATGGAATGAATTAGATAAATTGTTTAAGGGTTTGCAGTTTGAGAGTAAGGTAGACTTATAATATGTTGTTAAACGTTATTCCATATGTAGGAATCAACATTTGATTGTTATTGAATCTGAGCCAGATATGTGGGTTGTAAAGTGAAAATAATGGTATGAGGGTTGTAATTGAAGGCTTCGTGCATGTTGTCATAAATGTCATGGTTTGTTTAAGATAACAAAGTACACAGGTCCTCACACTTGTGTTTACCCTAAACTATCACAAAACCACTCATAATTAGACTCCACATTCATTGCACGAAAAGTTCAAAATGTAGTCCAAAGTGATCACACAATTTCAATTGTTGCATTACATCAAATAGTGAAAGATAAATTTGGTTATAATGTTCATTACAAGAGGATTTGGGAAGCAAAGAGGAAAGCAATCATAAGGATATTTGGTGATTGAGATGAATCTTACCAAACTTTACCTAGGTGGATGAATATTGTTAAACTTACTAATCCTGGGACAAAGGTTGTTTGGAAGACATCAGTACTAGCAGGTTGCAATGGAAATGTACGTTTTATGCATGTGTTATGGGATTTGGGGCATGTGTTGAGGGATTCAAGCATTGTAGACCAGTAATACAAATAAATGACACTTTTTTATATGGAAAATACATAGGGAAACTTTTTATTGCAACATCAATCGATGCTAATGGTCATATCTTCCCTCTTGCATTTGCAATAGTTGAAGAGGAATCATCGGATAGTTGGTCTTGGTTTCTTTATACATTAAGGAGTCAAGTCACACAAAAAGAAAACATATGTCTCACTTATGATCGTCATGCAGGAATATAAGCAACCATTAGGGATCCTAGTGTTGGATGGAACCCGCCTTATGCACACCATCGATATTGTCTTAGGCATGTGGCAAGCAATTTCAATGATAAATATAGAAATAAGATGTTAAAAGACTTAGTGTATAGAGCTGGGTCTCAACATCAACCACAAAAGTTTGAGTCATGTATGACTGAGTTAAAACGATTAGATGAGAAATGTTCAGAATGGTTTAATAGGTTGGACACGAAGAAATGGACTTTGACACATGATGGAGGACATCGATATGGGTGGATGACTACAAATATTGTTGAATGCATAAATGGAGTGCTTAAAGGGGCTAGAGTGTTGGCTATCACTACTCTTGTTTGATTAACTTTCTATCGTTGTATTTCATATTTCGAGACTCGTCGAACAGAGTTACAAACTCAAATTGAAAATGGAGATTTGTATACTTCATATGCCATTAACAAAATAACAAAATATGAATCAAGGGTTAGTGGACACGCTATCAATATCTTTCGCTGTTCAAATGAGATATTTGAAGTGACAATTGCTCCCCATGGGTTTCATATGGATAAAGGAAACAATATACAAATTGTGAAGTTGAAAGAAAGTACATGTACTTGTAATAAATGACAATAATTTGGTATCCCATGTTCACATGTGCTAGCTGTATGTGCACGTTCAAGGATTGATAGTTGGCAATTTGTTGACAAACATTATACGATGGATGTATATGGTTGCTGTTATACACCACAATTCAATCCAATTCCACATCAAGCCTATTGGCCATAACCTAATTTTCCAATTGTTCATCCTAATCCAACTCTAGTACGTGATAAAGGAAGACCAAGATCTTCAAGGATTAGGAATAAAATGGATTGGAGAGAACCAAGTGTCAAAGTCCGATGTGGGCTTTGTAAACAAGAGAGTCACAATCGTCGAAAATGTCCTAACAAAACGGAGTCTTCTAACACAACCATTCAATGATATTGTAAGTTCAAGTTGAAACTTTTACTATTTAAATTAAAGTTTTTTTTAAACATTAAAGATAAACATTGAGTTATTTTCATATAATATCATTGGAATGTCTTATAATAAACTAATGAAATTATTTAAATGATACAGGGAATACATTCTCATGGATCCTGGATGTGTAGATCGTTATTGAACTCCAGTTATTGGAATTTTTAGAAGAAAGAAATAAGTAAACGTGGAATTTATAATAATGATAACAAAGATGATATTTAAATGAATAAAAGTGAATGGTGGAATTTTTTAGTCTAAATGTTAAATTTGGAAATCCAGTTTTGAAGAGTTGAATTTTAATTATTGAAATAAATAAATAAATAAATATGGAATAATGATATTTATTAACAAAAATAATGTTTAAATGAATAAAAAAAGAATAGTATAATTTTTCTAATTGAAAATTTGAATTAGGGCGTTGGATTTTTAAAGGATTAGACTTTGAATAAATAGGTAGGTATGATATTATAATATTAATTAACGAGAATAATATTTAGGCGAATAAAGATGGATAGTAGAATTTTTGGGATTGAAGTTTTAATTCGGAAATTGGATTTTTGAAGAATTGGATCTTATATAAATAAATAGACGTGGAACAAGAATCCTAATTAACAAAAATAAAATTTAAACGAATGATGGAATTTCTGGGATTGAAAAGTTAATTAAGACATGGGTTTTCGAAAAGATTGGACTTTGAATAGATATGAAATAATGATTCTAATAGATGAAGATAAAATTTAGACGAATTGTAGAATTTTCGGGATTGAAAAATTAAATTGAGACATGAGATTTTCGAAGAACTAGGTTTTAAATAAATAGGTGAATATGGGATAATAATCCTGATTGATGAAAATAAGATTTAAACTAATTGCTGAAAAATTAAATTAAAACAGGGGATTTTTGAAGGATTAGACTTTGAATAACTAAATAAACATGAGATAATAATTCTAATTGATGAAAACAAGGTTTGAACAAATATTTGAAGAATTAAATTAAAACATAGGATTTTTGAAGGATTAGACTAGATGGATAGATGAATATAGGATAATAATTCCAACCGATGAACATAAGGTTTAAACAAATATTTGAAGAATTAAATTAAGGCATGGGATTTTCTTGATGGATTAGACTTTGAATAACTAATAAATACGGGATATAGATTCGATTTATGAAAATATGATTTAAACAAGTATTTGAAGAATTAAATTAAAACGCGACATTTTTGAAGGATTAAACTAGATAGATGGATGAACATAGGATAATAATTCCAATTGATGAACATAAGATTTAAACGGATTATTGAAAGATTAAATTACTAAATAAATATGGGATAATGATTCTAATTGATGAAAGTAAGGTTTAAACGAATTACTGAAAAATTAAGTTAAGGCATGGGATTTTCGAAGGATTAGACTTTAAATGAATAGGTAAATAGGGAGAATAATTCTAATGAAAATAAGATTTAAGCGAATTGTGGAATTTTTAGAATTGAAAATTTAAGTTAGGGAGTTAGATAAATAAGTAAATGAATATGAGATACTAATTCTAATTAAAGAAAATAACATTTAGACAAATAGTAGAATTTTAGGATTGAAAATTAAATTATGACATTGGATCTTTTTTTTAAGGATTGGATTTTAAATAAATAACTAATATAGGATGATAATACTAATTAACGAAAATAACATTTAAACGAAAATAAAAAGAATAGTGGAATTTTTAGGGTTTGAAAATTAAGTTAGGACATCTGATTTTTTTGAAAGATTGGACTTTAAATAACTAGATGAATACGTGATAATAATTCTAATCAATGAAAATAAGATTTAAACCAATTATGGAAAAATTAAATTGAGATATGGGATAAAGGGTTAGACTTTGAATAGCTAGATAATTACGGGATAATGTTCTAATTGATGAAAATAAGATTTAAACGAATATTTGAATAATTAAATTAAGACAGTGGATTTTTGAAAGATTAGATTAGATAAATATGAGATATTGACTCTATTTAATAAAAATGAGATTTAAACGAATATTTTGAAGAATTAAATTAAAACATGGGATTTTTGAAAGATTAGACCTTAAATAACTAAGTAAATATGAGAGGATAGTTCTAATTGATGAAAATAAGGTTTAAATTAATTGTTGAATTTTTAGAATTGAAATTTTAAATTAAAACATGGAATTTTGGAAGGATTAGACTCTAATGAATGAGATTTTTAAAAGATGATAAATCGATACATATGAAATAATAATAATTAACAATCATAATATTTAAACGAGTATAATTGCATAGAGGAATTTTCGGGATTTAATTTTCAAGAATCAAAATTTTGTAAACCGAATTTAAAATTAAATTTTAGGAAGTTATTTTGAAAATGATATTTTGTATAGCTGATTTTAAAATCTTCATAGGAAAAACATATTTATAACATTGGAAAGAAGACTCGAGAGGGTCGTATACTTGGCCCGAACATGGAGGATGGGGCTTAAGGCCCATGTGAACTAATCTAAACATGCAACTTGGGCTTTGGGAGCCCACCAGTCAGAACATCCATCATGAAGATCTAGATTGCAGTACAAAATCACTTTTGATTAGTGATTACAACACCATCTCTCTCTCTCTAACTTGTTATAATATGGTTGTTGGGGGTTTGGCGGTTATATATATGGGCATAGTCGGCAGGAAATTCAGACCCTGAGTTTGGCTTCTCTGTTGTGAGTCTTCTATCGAAGATTGCAGTGACCAACAAAATATTGCCAAGAGCACAATTTTTTAAAATCAAAATTGTACATGACAAAGTGTGTTAAAATCATATAATATGCTTCTTAGGGAAAAAAAGAAAAATTACATTCATAGGGAGTAAAAGGTGATTGAGTAATTTATCAATTGGTTGCATCTGATGTTTCTCATGTGTGAAGTGATTTAGTGGTTTAGTTTCATTAATGTTAATAACATAACATGTTATCAAAAATGTAAATTAAAATGTTATAAGTGGTGTTATACTTAATTTTAATGTGTTTGACGGTGATTTTTAGAAGCATTTATAGTATTTCTAATATTTAAAAGGAAGTCCGTTGGAAAGTGATTTTAGGAGATTTTTCCAATATTTTTAATAATTGAAAAATATTATCATTCAAGTATTAGAAAAATTATAAATGTTTTCTAATATTACTACCAAATGCACTATTAATATGTTTTTTTTTCTATTTTATATAAGAAGATAACTATTTGCTACTTTATATTTAGCCCATACCTCTAGATAGGATGTTTCGATATTTTTGTGAAAATTTCACTCAAAAATGTTTTAGTAAGAACGCTATCATTAAAGACATTTGGACGTTACAGTTTCTTATACAAACCTTTTTATTATTTGCTCATAAAAATAATTAGTTTCTTTTTAAGTATTTAAAATGATATTTCAATGCAAAAAAAAATCAGCATTGACATAATTTTTTTTTTATAGATAGTAGTAATATTTTGCTATCTCATATTAAAGAGCAATACTTTCAAGTGTTTATATTTGTAAAATAATATATATCAATACTTGAGGTGGGAATCCATAACCCCATAAAACACTAAACATAAAGAGATCATAAAGAAATCATACCACATGAACTTCTCTAAAAGGTTGATAAAAGAACTTATAACTTCACCTTTAAGCTTAAAAATACTATTCAGAAAACAATCCTAATTTTCTTCCCTTTTTCTTAATCACTTTTTCACCCACATATGAAAACCCTAATACTATTTATATTCAAGGATAAAAATATCGGTAAACACGGATATATCGGTAGTTCAATTTTATGGATATATCGAAAATATAGGATATATTGAAGATATATCGACGGATATTTTGATACAAAATATCAATTGATTTAAAATTGATCAAAACTTTTGAAAATGTAAAATAAAGCTCTTAGAAATGAAATTAGAAATAAATAGACATTTTAAAGTTGTTTTGTTAAAGAAATTAATATATATATATATAAGTGTACATTGATTATTAAATTACATCAAATATTGTTCGATAATAATATTGTGATATTTGATTATAATATGTTTAATTTTAAAATATATTTAATATTAAAATTATGATATATTTAATTTAATTGTATTAAATGATATAAAACAAATGATGATAAATGTATATTTTTTAAATATTTAATTAATATATTAATGATATATATTAAATGATATAAAATAAATTATGATAAATGTATAATTTTTAAATATTTAATTAATATATTAATTATTGATATTAAAAACTTTTTGTTACTCAATTAAATGAAAATTTTTATTTAATTATAAAATAATTATAATTAATTTGTTGTTTAAAATATTGTTTTAATATTTTGTGTATGTGAAAACTTTTAATATATGTATATATGGTGCAAGATTATTAACAAGGGGCAAATACACTCCAATGGTAACGTGGATGCACCGGGATATTTTTCCTCCATGGTTATATTTGGGCTTAGAGAATACCCAAATATAAAATAACTTAGTCATTGGGTTTTGGAAACTTTCATGGGTTGGACAAACTTAGTCCAAAATGTACTTTATCCTAATTAGCTCCTCCCAACATTGAAGATGACCTAGAATACTTGGAGTAAATTTTTCTGGTTTGCAATCTAGAAAAGCTAAAATAACCACATTCTAGTTATCAATGATACAAGTATAGAATCAGATCCAAAACTATAGGAAGTGTATCCACAAAATAGTGGTTGACTAGGATTTGTTAGTTGACATTCCACTCTTCTTCTCCATCTGCAGATTTAGCTCCCAAGTTGTGAGAAAATAGATCCATTTGCACCATGGCTCGCCATGAATGACGATGATATAGCTTCATATCGATGGTTAAAACCTCGGATTAGTATGTTACAGGCCTAAAGGTTTTTATTTGTTGGTGAGAAAATTTAGGAAAATGTAGTCAAATTTGGGGTTCAAGAAAAGATAAAGATAACTCCTTTGGTTCTAATTTTCTCTTTGTTTTCTTAGGACCCAAACGAGAAGGGTGAAAATTTTTATAGCGATGAATGGTCTTGTTTGAATTTTGATGTTTTTTCACTCTTTTGTCGAAAGAAATGTAAAAAATGTAAGAAAATATCATATCTTTTGCTATTTGTTGTACAAAAATTGACGATATGTGTCTTATATATTTGGTTTTTTGGTTTATATTAAAAGGGTAATGGTATTCAATTTTAATTTTTTAAAATATAATTTTTAACGACTCATATTAGTTATCACTAATTTTTGTTTTTAAAAACAAAAATTAAAAATAAAAAGTTTTTTTTTCCTTTTTGTAAACTTTATCTAACTTCATTTCCTACTTAAAATAAAGGAAAATACAAATAGAGGAGTATGTACAATTTCGGTCTCCTCTTGATACCCAATCAAGAATACACTTGGGTTTACCTCAATAAATATAAAACAAGAGTAGGGAGGACAAGCAAAATTAAATCAATCTATTTAATTAGAAAATCACACTAAAATAAAATTTTCAACTTAAATATAAAAAAAAAAAAAAAATCTAAAAAACAAACACTTTCTACTGTAGAAAAGATTTGAAACTCATGGGAAAAGACGATTCTCTTCTCTTATTCTTGCTTAGTAAAGAATGAGTTAAATATTAAAATAAACCATCTTATATAAGGATCATTTTAAAAATGTAGAAATTTGTGTTTCAATATTGAAAGTTGATGGATTGATATATTAATCTAGAACTATTTTGGATAGATTTGTCTGCCCCTGGATGGAAATGATCAAATAATTTGCTAATTCGATTAATTCAAAATTACTCTTAAATACCATTTTAATAAAAATATAAATTAAAATTGCTTCAAATACCATTTTAATTAAAAAAAATACAGAAATTTTAGAACTTAGATGATCAATTTTTGCACTCATCCACAATATCAAAACTGTTGTATAAAATAGAAAAAAAGAAATAAAGTAAATTAAATATTAGAACCACTTATTATAACATTTTTAATTTACTTTAATAAACTTTGTTACATACAATTTTGATTTAAAAAGAATTGTGGACGTGGCAATATTCGGTTGGTCACTGCAATCTTCAATAGAAGACTCACAAGTACAGAGAAACCAAACTCAGGATAACTAGTGAGAGAGAGAGAGAAGATTTCCATCCTTTGCACCGATCACCACTGCCACGGGTAGATGAGAGAGAGAGAGAGAGAGAGAGAGAGAAGATTTCCATCCTTTGCACCGATCACCACTGCCACGGGTAGATGAAGCTCCCCACGAACACTTCATGATGGTAGCGGCTGAATGCATGGCCATTAAAGAGAACTCGGAGTATCGCAATTTCCAACTTCAACCTCTTCAGGCCCATGCAATCGTAAGTGATATTTCTTTTCTTTTCTTTCTTCGTAATCTTTTTGATACTGAATGCATGTATTTCTTGGTTTCTTGGTATATTGCTTTATTCACCCATCTCTCAAGTTGGGAGAAAATCCATCTTGTTGTACGGTATCTCACCATGAATAACAATCAATAAGTTACGAGGCTAGGGTCGTGTTTGGTTGGTCAGAAAGTGTAGGAATGGGGGGAACCATATGTTTGAATACAGCTGTATGGTCTCAAATTTTGGGGTTCAAGAAAAAAAAAACTTGTTTGGTTCTGTTTTCTTTGTTTCTCAGCAACCAAATGGGGAAGGGTGAAAATTGTTGTTCTCATGAATCTTGTTGTTTGATTCTTTTTTTCCCACTTCTTTCTTCAGAGAAAGGGTTCAAGAAGATGTGAAAGAACATGTCAAACCTTTTGTCAACTACTGTTGCTTCAAGGATGAGGGACGAAACCTTCTTGGCCATGGATTCTTGGTAAGAGTAATCCTACAAATTGTTGTGTCAAATACCTCCCTAGACTTCTTTTGCTTTGAGGGTTGCAAACCAAGAAAATATACTCTGTAATTTTCTTTTATTTATTTTTCGTTTCTCAGCAACCAAATGGACATCGCTGGGGGGTCGACTTCAATGCATGAAGGAGCCAGCGACAAAGCACGAAGGGGAGGTGGCCATGAGCTCAAAAGCAACATAGCCAATCCGGTAGTACAAGTCCTGGTGCAACACCACCGTACCAGGTCTTCCACCAGCACCTCCATCTATTCATCCTCCTTATCCTATTATTGGTATGTCTAAACCTGTACCAACACCATACACTGGGGGAAAGCCACCACCATATTATCCTTCTTTTCCATTTCTAGTGACTTTTTTTTAAAGATGAAATGATTGAATAGCTAGGTCAGACTTGTGTAGGAAAAAAATTCCTCCTTATTTCTTTTAGACTTTATCCGGTTCACATAAAGCTTGAGGAAACATGGAAAAATATATTTTTATATTCTACATCAAACTTATTTCACTTTTTTAACTCTTCTACATAAAGACTAAATAATTTATAATTATATAAAATTTTTACTAATTTTAATTATATTTAATTTTCTTTACTTTTTTTTAATAGTAAAATCAAACCTTAAAAAATAATTTTTCTTAACATTTTTTGTTTATTTCTTAACTTTCGGAGCAAAATATAACTTAAAGTTATATGGAAAATAAGAAAGAAAGTGGTCTAGGATTCATTCGGTGGATGATCTGGTGGTGGCACAGACTTTCCCCTAGTTTATGGTCTAGGTGGTGGTGCACCCAAACCACTAGGTGGTGTGCTCTTGGTCATGGTGCTTCTGAGTTCATAGCCTGCTCCCTTTCGAAGTTAAAGGCAAATATGGAGAATTGGCTTGTACAGGTAAAAAGATTTCTTCACAATAATAACCTCTCAATAATAATAATAACTTTTCAACAATAATAAAATTTCAGTAAGAACAAACAATGATAATATAATAATATTCAACCAAAAAAAGACATCAAATATAACGTGAAAAACCCATTTAAGTGGAAGTAATTCAAAACCCTTTTTTCAATTTATATTCCAACAATAAAGCTTTGTTGGGATATATTTCATATTTTTTTTTATTTTTAAAAATAGAAACTTTGATCAAAAAGAAAAAAGAAAGAAATTTTATAAAAAGAAAATTGTAGATTTACCTTATGTTTTCAAGTATTATTTTAAAACTTTTTTAAAATTGAGTTAGTAATTTTTTTAATAATTTAATTTTTTTTAATTAATTTTTAAAAATCATTACATTAAAGCGTCTAAAAATTCTTATATTTTATATAAAAATTATTAAAATCTTTTGTTTTTCAAATCTAAATGGGCATTAAGCAATTCAATTTAAAAACATTCCTAATAAAAATATTACTAACAAAAATGTTTTATAAATATATATGAACTAAAAAAAATTTTAAGTGGCTCTTAACATGAATTGGAAAGCTCAAAATATCCGCTTAGTCAGGACTTTTTGTATAATAATTTTGGAGATAATAAATGCATTAATTTTGTCCTAGACTTTTCAGGGTGGGTCAAAATCGTTCGTGTGGCTTCTAGGACGCGTAAACTCCTCATTTTGAAAAACAAATTTTCCCAAAAACTAATAATAGGATGGCAAACGGGTTTTTTCAAATACCTACCCTTCCATGCCCTACCCACTCCTAATAAGATAGGTTTAAAATTTAAATAAATAAATTAGAAGTAGGTTTAATTTTTTTTTTTAAATTAAGAACGGGTTCGAGATGGGTTCAAAAATTACCTTATCCCATACCCTGTCTTTATTATATATAAAATTTAATTTAATTTAATTTTTAATATAAATAATAATAATGGCAATAAAATATTTTTTTTATAAAAAATTATAATATTTTAATTATTTATAAATTATATTTATTTTAATGTAATTAAAATTTTTTAAGAACATTTTTTTAAAAAAAGTTCAAAATTTTTCAAAAAAAAAAAAAGGTAAAAGGGCGAAGTGGGAAGGGCTATTTGGGAAATTCGCATACTTACTTGTCATATTTAATTTTTTAGGGGTTGTTATTCGCAACATCCTTTTTGCTAAACGTAATATTTTTTTGTTATATTTTTTTTACATATACCCTTTTTAATAAAGAACTCTCTCTAACCTCCTCTCAACATATTAAACCTAAATTCTAGTTGATTAAGACTGTAAATCACATACGAAATACAATGAATGACGAAATACAATTATCTGATGACAATTTTCAAGTAAGATTTATAACTTTCATTTTTTTTATAAAGAAATATATATGTTTATCAAAAAAAAAACCCCGCGACCCAAGTGGGGCTCCAACTTCTTGGGAAGCGGCAGCAGCAGCAGCGACGGTTAGGGTTTAGAGCAAGGACGGAAGTCGACGACCACCGGTGGTGGTGGTTGGGCTAATTTTTTTGCTTATAATAAAAAATATATTTTAAAAAAACCATTCCAATTAAATATTGTTTATTTTAAAATTTTAATAATAATTTTTATTTTAAAAAAATTGAGTTATGAATTTCACATTAAAACATTGAATATAATAAAATCATTTTACATGATATACTTTTGGAGAAAAAATCATTTTATAATTTATTATTTAAAGAAATTATTTTGTTTTATAATATAAGAAGAATATGAACAACAATTGAGTGTGAAAAAACAAATAAAAAAGGGGTGCAATTGGGACGTGAGGTTGGGGGGGGGGAGGAGAGAGATGAAGGAAGGAATAAGGGAGGGTAGTTTAGAAATGTAAAATATTGCATTAGTAAAAATGGTATTGTGAATAACAATTGGTTTTTATTAATGGGTTAAAATAAAAATTATTTTGAATAAATAGGGTAGGGTTAAGATGGAAGTTGTCCATCTTAGACCTTCCTGTTGTAATCCCTAATTTTCTCTCATCTTTTCTATTCAAAAATTAATTTACTAAAATAATAATAATAATAAAAACCCTTTCTCTTTGAATAATTTAGTGCAACCATTGTTTTTTGAAACAGTCATGGAAGACCAATAAAAGTTACTACAAACAGTATTTTATTCCTTGTATGAATATATAAAACTTTATTTGAAAACTCAATTCTTAAAATCAAAATTTTCAATTTATTCTTAACAAAGTATCATGTATTAGTGTTTAGAAAAAAAAAACTTATTTTTCATACTAAAATTTAGAAAAAAAAAAAAAAAAAAACTTATTTCAATCCAAAATTTATCAAATCCATTTTAAATTTTATGTTTTTAATTTCTCAAAAACCTAAAAATGAAAAAATAAAAATAAAAGACAAATGCGTGGGATGCAATGTAATCATGTTGCATGCAAAACCTTATGAAGGTTTCTGCAATATGCAGAAATTGAATGCCAATTAAATAAATTGCAGGAAGGGAGAGAATGATTTTCTCATCATTTCAATTTCAATTTTGTAATAAACCCTATTCAGTTCTTACGTACCAATTTAACCCTATAAAAAGGTGGCAACCAAACCCTAGCATTCCCATGCAAAGCATACCACGAAAACCCAAACCATGGCCATGGCTTCTTCCACCTTCACCTCGGGTTTCTTTCTTTTTTTGATTGCTGCTCTCTTTCATGCCACTCCTGCTTTTTCCGATGAGTTCTCGTCTGAGCTCTGCAAAGGCCATGGCTGTCACCCTAAATATCCACCTCCACCTCCACCGGAGCATGTTCCACCGCCAGTGGATCACCAATTGTGCCCCCTACTCCTTACTATCCCCACCCACCACCACCGGATTCCCACAGCAAGGTTCCTCCGCCGCCGCCAGTGGATCCACCAATTGTGCCCCCAACTCCTTATTATCCTCCTCCAACAACTCCACCACCAGAAGCTGCAACACCACCGGATCCCCACGGCAAGGTTCCTCCGCCACCAGAACCTGTACAAGCACCACCACCACCATATCCCGATGGCAAGGCTCCACCACCATATCCCGACGGCAAGGCTCCAACACCATATCCCGATGGCAAGGCTCCACCACCATATCCCGACAGCAAGGCTCCACCACCATATCCCCATGGCAAGGTTCCACCACCACCCTGCGATGATCTAGCCTATAATTCAAGGAAGCTTAAGGCCTAATCTGTATTCAAATCTAGTTACTTGCATGAGTACATGAGTGTCCTAATCCTCTAAGTAACTAGTTAGTAATGCGTGTGTCAGAGAAGAATAAACCCCAAGGCTGTAATGCGTAACTGTAATATCATGTTCTGCTATTGAATTATGCTACTAATTCTCCGTAATGATCTGTTATCAATGTATGAAGCTATCATGAACTAAAATATTAACACTACGCCTTAAGAGTTAGAGAGGGTCCTTGCTCAGCTTACACATGGACTTAGAGCTTGTTTCACAGAGATTTTAGGAAGATTTTCTACTATTTGAAAATAACTCTTTTGACAAAAGTTTTCTAGTGTTAAAAAAATTAAAAATATTTTTTAAAATTACTATAAAACTCGGATTCTTAATCAACACACGAGTTCGAGCTCATGGCATGTCAAGCACTGACGGAACAGGCATATATGTGCCCCAAGGGGTTAATTGCCCCCTGAAATAGCTAGAGTATTTAGAGTCGCTATTAATTAAAACCACATACGAGTACAAAAGTAAGAGAAATATGAAATTTTAACTTAGTTCGATGCTCAATATGATCTCTATGTTTACGGAGTGCACCTAACACTCAATAATTCATTAATCAAAAGAAAAAAAAAGTACAATGTTGAAGGTCCCCAAAAAAATCCTCTCAATTGTGGCCCCACTCTTTAAAAATAACCCTAAAAACATAACATGATTAAATATATAAAGGAGACAAATTTGTAATTCATTACATAAAAAAAATTCTTTAGGAGACGCTGCCCCTTTCAATCCTTGCTAGCTAATCGGGTAGCTTGATCCCCATGAGTTGATCAAAAAGCTTGACTCTCAACATCCCAAACGAAGTATAACAAAATTGATTTAGATTTCATAATCCAATAGTTACAAGTATTACAATTAATTCAAAATTAAGCATATATATTATTCTCTAATTAGACCATGAAATTGGAGGGATAACCAAGAAACCTTAACATGCAGCAATGTTGAGTTCTGATTTTATGTACATAATTCTTAAGAATTTTTTACTTTTGCCTGTAGGCTAGGTTTTATGATGTGAATGGTATCTGATACATAAAAAGATATTTAAAATAACACTTAAAATGAGAAATGAGATGCAAAACTAATCAAAAGCTATTTCTAATTAAATGATAAATAGCTTTTATAAAGTATTTGGTTAAATAATGGGTCCGAATATACAACCAAAAACACGATCAATCAAGTCATAACACATGGGTATCTTTTGTCTCATTCCTTTGTAGCTTCTTTTCATTATTGAAGCACTGATCTTATTCTTTTGATCTCGTTATTTGTAGGTCCGAATATTTTGCAACACCTAGATGATAGGTGAATGAATACGTAGAAAATAAAATGTCCCATCAAATAATGAATATTGTTTCCTTAATTATCATTGTTGGATTGTAAAGGTTGAATTAGTTTTGTTGCACTTTGCTGGGGATGCCAAACATTAAGTTCTCCATTGAGCTTACCAAGATTGAGCTACTTGATCAACTTGTAGAGGTTTAAGGGGGTAACACCCCTTATTTATTTATTTATTTATTTGATGAATGGCAAGTTTGTCCCCATTGTATATTTGACCTTTTTATGATTTAGGGTTTCATTATTAGAGTGTGACCACAATTGAAAGGAGAGTGAGAGTCTTTATAATTATAACCTTTCTCTTTCATTTGATTAGTGGATTCTTGAGTATTGGAGCACTCCGTGGATATCAAGGGATCACTCCGTGGATCTAGGGATCACTATTTTGTCGATCTAGGGTCACATTGATTGCTAAATCACGTTAAAAGTCTCTTGTCTTTCTTTTATTTTTGTTCATGTGTATGATTTGATTAATTAACTAGTATATATATAATATAATTAATTGGTTAAAAGGGATGAAATAATCATCAAATTTGTGAATCTAACCATTTCCATGTTTTTCTTGACAGGTAGCTCATTTTTAACATAAATGCTCTTTACCATTTCAAGTACATACATGTAGGTTTTAAAATAAAGAGTTATTTTTACAAGAAAATAGTGAGACCATTATTGTCAAAATAAGACCAAAAACATTATTGAGGGTTAAATTTTTAAAATTGGGTTTTCAATAACCTTTTTAATCAAATAACCCTATATAATATGTATCCATGCAAAGACCCCTTTTGAGGAGCCTTCAATAGATCATCTCTTTATTCTCTTACTTCATTTTTATTTTCTTAACAATCTTGGTGATAAACACTAAGCAATATACTCCTCCTTAACAACATCAATCTAAAAGAGCATGGTAGATCTGTTCCAGGGTTCAAAGTATCAGTCGAGTCCAATATGACCCAACCTAGTCGTATTTGCCTCGACAACTACTATGACGAGTCCGATATCGGTTACGATATAATGCATGAACTTGATACTAAATCAGTGAGACTTGGTTGGCTTGGTTGAGATTCCAAGTTAACTTAGTTGACTCGATTAGGTTACATAGAATTTTCTAAAATAATACGGAGATTCTCTTTTCTTTTCAATCTCAACAAAAAAAATTAGAATTTTTTTAGAAAAGCATGCACCTGTGATTCTAAAATTGAATATTTCAATCCATCAATAAGAAAATCAAAGAAGAAGAAAAAGAACAAGAAAAAATTAACCCAACTTGTGACCCTTTCAGAAGACTATAAGAGGAAAATCCACCAAAGGATGAGGACATAAATGATTTAGTATCTACTTACCTAATTTTTTTAAAATTAAGCATTGTCGGAGTGTAGGAGCTTTGGTACAATGCTAGTGATGTCGTGGTGGTGCTCATCAAGTGGATTGAAACCTTCAGTCCTTCACTAGTGAGGCAACCCTCCCTCACAATCATGGAGTATATTTCTTAAATTTGTATCATAACAATTCCAGGTGTTGTTTATCTTCTCCTTTCTTAAATGCCCATATAAGAAATAATGACAAACATTAATACTAATGTGGAAATTTCTACATTGTACGGAGAAAGTGAGTTCACGACGGATGTCACTCTCTTATCCAAAAGTGATCAACCATCGGTTTATAATCGTACACCAAGTACTTTAGGTCATGTTTGGTACGTAAGAATAAAGAGTGATGATAAATATCTCATTCCTTTTCTTATTTATTATCATTTTGAAATAATTTTACTCAAAACAAAAATGAAATAAAAAATGATTTCAAATGAAATGAAATCTCACTTATTCAATGATTTCAAAGGAATTGAAATTAAGAATTTTGATTTATCTTTGAGAGGTATTTTGATTTCATAGAGCAAATTATTTTTAAAAACTCTTCTCAAATAAAAAATTAAAATTTTTTTTTGAATAAGTTGTTTTTAATAATAATTTCTTTTATCTTAATTTTATAAAAGGCAAATTGTAAATTAAATTTATGTAATATAAAATAAAATTAATTCAAGTCTTATTAAAAATAAAAATAATTTTATAATTATAAATAAATTAAAATTTGGGTATTAATGACAAACATTAATACTAATGTGCAGATTTCTATATTGTAAGGAAATTGTGAGTTCACGATGGATGTCACTCTCTTATCCAAAAGTGATCAACCACCGGTTTATAATCGTACACCAAGTACTTTAGGTCATGTTTAGTACGTAAGAATAAAGAGTGATAATAAATATCTCATTTATTTTCTTATTTATAATCATTTTGAAATAATTTTACTGACAATGAAAATGAAATAAAAAATGATTTCAAAGGAAATGAAATCTCACTTATTCAATGATTTCAAAGGAATTGAAATCTAAGGATTCTGATTTATCTTTGAGAGGTGCCTTGATTCCACAAAGAAAATTATTTTTAAAAACTCTTTTCAAAATAAAAAATGAATTTTTTTTAATAAGTTGTTTTTAAAAATAATTTTTTTATCTTGATTTTATAAAAAGAAAATTGTAAAAATTTATGTAATATAAAATAAAATTAATTCAAGTCTTATTAAAAATAAAAATAATTTTATAATTATAAATAAATTAAAATAAATAAGTAATTTCTTATCAAATATGAATAGTATTATCATGATATAATCATAAATTATATTTTTTTTATAAACATTATAAAAATATGAATATTAACATTTTATAAAAGCATATTTGATTTATTTTGTTAAAAATAAATAAAAATAATTAAAAATTAATAATTTCTAATAGTACTATTTTCAAAATTATTAAACTTACTATTTTGTTTTTAAGAATTGTTTCTCAAGAACAACAATCAAATAGTAGTATTAATTTTTAAAAAAAATCACAAGCCCAAATTAGGTTTTATTATTTAGCAAAACAAACTATTCGATTTTTATTTTTAATGAAAATAAAAAATTTATTTTAAATTATGTATAATGTGAGAGTTTTATGTGTATGTATGGATATTATTGTCAATTTGTTTATTTATTTATTTTTTCATTGTTGTTGTTTCTTAACATCAAAATTGAAAAATAATCATTTCAATCTTACATTCTTTTATGCATCCAAACACAGAAATTGGAATCACTGAATCCATTTCAATTTAAGGAGAAATAGAAATGAAAAGAAAATTTTCATTCTCATTTCTCTTTCCCTTGTACCAAACATGGCTATAATGTCTCAATGATTCCACAGCCCAAGCTACAAAGCTTGGTATTGAAACTCATCCAATAAATCATTAGCATTATGTTAATGTCCTTCAGCTTTTCCAACCAATCAAGAAGTTGTTGCTTCTCCTTAGCATCTATAAGCATAGCTATGATGGAAGACAAGGTCCTATCTATCTTCTTCATTTTGTTTTCCAAGCCCCATAAGCTAATTCTTCTTACAATACCAAACGGGAATGAATCATGGTTCAAAGTCGTGGTATGGGTCATTGACTCATAAGGATCTCAAGGCATATCAGTCTCAATATATCGGCTTAATATCAGGTAATACACAAGATAAGATAATTTAAAAGTTCAAAAAATTAAAAAAATATTATGTAAATTATATATATATATATATATATAATTAAATAAGCTAAAAAAAATTAATAGAACAAAATTGACTCACATTTAACATGATTTAAATAATTATAAAAACATCCACTCAAAGTGACTTATGATAATGGTAAGAAAGAGAAGAAAGAAGCCAACTCAAGATGAATTAATCTATTCTAGTCTAGATCACAAATTTTGGGTTGATCGATTATTGAGGAATTTTCATCTTCGTTCAAGGTGAAATGAGGAGGACACACTATTGTTACAAGCAAATAACCTTCAAGACTAAGAGCTCGAACAACCGGAATAATTTATGAAAAGAAATAGAAATGAAAAGAAAATTTTCATTCTCATTTCTCTTTCCCATGTACTAAACATGGCTTTAATGTCTCAGTGATTCCACAGCCTAAGCTACAAAGCTTGGTATTGAACCTCATCCAATAGATCATCAGCATCATGGTAATGTCCTTGAGCTTTTCCAACCAATCAGGGAGTTGTTGCTTCTCTTTACCATCTTTAAGCATACCTATGATGGAAGACAAGGTCTCCTCTATCTTCTTCATTTTGTTTTATAAGCCCCATGTTGATCTAATTCTTCTTGCAATGCCAAACAAGAATGAATCATGGTTCAAAGTCGTGGTATAAGTCATTGACTCAAAAGAATCTCAAAGTGTATCAGTCTTAATGCACCGGCTCAATATCAAACCATATACAAGATAAGATAATTAAAATTTTCAAAAAAATTATAAAATTTTATGTAAATTATATATATATATATATATATATATATATATATATATATATATATATATATATATATATAAGGTAACAATTAAATAAGCTAAAAAATATTAATAGAACAAAATTGATTCACATTTAACATGATTTAAATAGTTATAAAAACATCCATTCAAAGTGATTTATGATAATGGTAAGAAAAGAAAATTATTTTATTTCAAATATAATAACATCTTTATATTTACCAAATTAGGTACTTAATTCCCATTTTACGAATAAATACAATTTATAATTTATTCCATATAATCATATCTCATAAAATCATACCAGCCACCCACATAACCATAAAATATAGCCATATTAAATCATACCAACTATCCACATAACCATAAAATATAAATATAAAGGCATTTTGTGGGGGGCTTCCCTCTACGTGTCCTTCATAGGTTCAAGATCCTTTGATTGTCCAAGATAGGCGGATAATCCATTTGGGAACAATATGTTTGGACCAAGGCAAGTTCCATCTAGCACAAGAGGAAAAACAAATTTCCTTTTTCCCCAATACCAAATGGAATGGACAAACCAAGCCAACTGGGGACTTCCATATGGACAAACCAAGCCAGTTGGAAATTTCGAGCATTGAGCGGATGACTAACCGCCACCAATGCCTAAGCAACAATCAAAATAGCATTTACGCCCGAAAATCAATGTCTCTCAGTCATTAAGCGCAATCGGTGACATTGAAAAACGTAAATGCACTAACAACAATATGGTTCCGAATTTCTGCACGACAGACAACAAATAGCGCCAATCAGCAACTCTTATTTGGCATGATTGTCCAATCCTCGCTGAGAAAATGACGTTGATTATCTTATTAAGGCATAATATCTGCCACAACAACATTCATCACCATAGGAAGGACATGAATGCACAATCAACGCTGCGACGATGGTGTCAGACATTCTATAAAAACTCATCCAAAAGCATGAAAAAGGTATGTCCGCACATAGCCATTCAAAAAGTTGGATTCACTCTCGCTAGATTCCGACTTAAGTTTCGAAGGGGCGTGCCCGGACAACTTGTCCGAACATTCTTTTGTGCAGGGAAGTAATTCGTCTAACTCTAGTGAAGTTAGACGAGCTTGCATCCAGTTGGCACAACACTAACATTGGTGATGAAGACTATTTTGCCTAGCGTGAAATGATGGAGAGACACCAATAAGAAAATGAGTGGCAGATGCAGACTCTGCTCCACCAAATGAAACGACTAAGGGAATAAAACTAAGAGTTGCGGGTTCAAATGTCAACTATGGGCCCCTCACAAAGTTGACACACTCAAAGTCGGCGATCAAATTCACGACGAACTATTGAGGCATCTTTCCTCGAGGGCATAGAGTTCTCCTCTAGTAGCTACTCGAGGCGATCCATGGAGGAACCTCCACCCGGGCATCAAGGAAAATGAGGCGAGGTAGAGGGTCGCATTTATCTGACATAATGAGAACTCGACTGAGACCCCAAGCACTAGGCGTGGAAGAGCAATCACACATGTTAGAAAACCTGAGGGCACGTCTAAGTTAGCCAGCCACAATAACCATATTCGAATGACCCCCTCAACCACCTAGGTAGTAGCTGGTGGGAGTGCCAACAATGTGAGTCCCACTTGACTCTATCAGTTGACGGCTAGATGACATGTTTTCTACATCGTTCGACCCCTATATCATTAGCTATGAACCACTCAGAGGGTTTGTGGTGCCCAAATTCATATTGTACGATGGAACGAGCGACCCGTTTGACCACATCATGCACTTTAGGCAACTCATGACCCTCGACATAGGGAATGATGCATTGATGTGCAAGGTCTTTTCACCCAGCCTACATAGCCAAGCTCTCTTCTAGTTTCAACGTCTTCCACAGAATTCTTTGAACACATTCTAGGATGTCTTAGAAGCCTTTGTAGGTTACTACCTATGTTCCACTCGCCAAAAGCAAAACATAAGCACCCTGCAGAATATCAAGTTGCATGAAAATGAAACACTAAGGGATTTCATGAAGTAGTTTGGGCAAGCAGTGCTTTAAGTTGAATTCTACAGTATGGATGTCATCCTACAGATCTTCAAGTGAAGCATCAACCAAGGCACTCCATTTTTCAAATCTATCGTGAAGAAGCCCCCTATAATAATGGATGGCCTATTCAGGCAAGCGAACAAGTATTCTATGCTTGAAGATGATGTCCGAGCAACCTCTCAATAAGCCTTGGTCACCAATCAACCAACCAAGAATGATAAAATAAGGAGTTCTAAGTCTTCTAACCAAATAAGGCAAGGTAGCAAAAGACAAGACAACTAACAACAACAACAAAAGAGACTCACTCCCCTAAGTATCTCCTACGAGAAACTCCTCCATAGATTCGTGACCTGTCAAACTTCAAATGGTCAGAGCCAATCAAGACAGATCTAAATAGATGGAACCAGAACAAAAGGTACTCATACCATAAGGATCATGGCCACACCATTGAACAATGCAAGAGTCTGCATTACTTGGTGGAGAAACTCATTAGGGTCGAGTGCCTTAAGTAGTACATTTGCATAGTAAGCAGGAAGAGAGGTGGCACCAAAGGCAATCGTCCAAGCCCCTGCATCTCTAATAGCCCCCAGAGTTGTCATTAACTATAAACACAGAGGTTCAATAAATGACAAGCACAACTCTAAGTGGCAAAGGCAAAGGTTGTTTCACACGACTTCTATAAGAGAACAAATTAGTTCCATCCAATGCACCTTTGCAAAAGGAAGTGTGCGTCCAGTCGACGACACAATCAATTTCCCTCTTATAGATGTCAATCGGTGTTGCAACCGCATGAAGATGTCTTTATCCTAACACTGGGAGTGAGTTAATTCAACGTGCAAGGAATCCTAGTATATCCAAGCAATTCAACTGATCTCTTACAAATGTCGGCCTACAGGCAAATGGGCTGCTCGCCATCAGCCCTAGAAAATCCAGTGTGTTTGTTATCCGGATTTAATGGAGCTACAACAACCTCCCTAGTCGATGTTGTGTTGCTCGTCCAAGCCGACCTGGTCACATTGAGCGTGCGGTTCTTGGTGATCAACGATTTGTCTCCATACAATGTCATTATGAGACATACATGGCTTCATAAAATAAAAGTCATTCATTCTACGTACCATTAAATGGTGAGCTACCTCACGAAAGCAGATAAGTGGACCTCCTTGGCAACCAACCAGCCGCACGACAATCCTATCAAGTGGCACTAGAGTTCGAACATCTGACTGGCGAGAAAGCGCACCCAAAGCCATCAAACGCAAAAGAACAATAGTAGTTATTGAGCTCAACGGAGAAAGATCCATCCGCAATTGATCCACTCCAACCATTGCTCATTTCACATGGCATAGATCAAATCACCTACACCAGTTCCTTACGAATTGGAATTGCTAGGGAGTATGCTTTAATGCAATAAAGATGTATTTGCCTAGACTCACTTGGACATGCTAGGAATCCATTTGGCCATGGCCTCCCACAAGCTCAACGTCTCACCCACCTCGTGGCCTCTTTGGTAGAGGGTTCGACGTTTTCATCCAAACCGATAAAAAATCATCTAGACGAAAATTGACAAGCTTCTAAAAGTTGGATTTATTAGAGAAGTCAAATATTCAAATTGGTTGACGAACATGGTGGTAGTTCCAAAAAAATGGGGAATATGGCGAGTTTGTGTTGATTACACCAACCTAAATGGTGTATGCCCAAAAGATAGTTTTTCTTTACCTTGGATAAATCAGATAGTCGACGCCACCATCGGGCATGGGATGCTCTCCTTTCTAGATGCCTTTTTCGGATACCACCAGATCCCTATGTTCCCGTCAGATTAAGAGAAAACAACATTTATCACATCACAAAGACTGTATTGTTACAAAGTCATGTCGTTTGGACTCAAGAATGTTGGAGCTACCTACCAAAGACTGCTGACACAAATCTTCAAGCCCCTAATCGGTCGAACTATGGAAGTTTACATTGATGACATTGTCGTGAAAAGTGAGACCCGAGCTGAGCACGTCCAACACATGGAAAAGGCATTTTGTTTGATGCAGGCATACAATATGAAGCTCAATCCAGCTAAGTGTGCCTTCGACGTCAATGCAAGAAAGTTTCTAGGATTTATGGTAGCTCAAAGGGAATTGAAGTTAATTCGACTTAGGTGAAGGTTATCCTCGAAACACCCACTCTAAGCAGTAAAAAAGAATTGTAGTGCCTCATAGGCCGTCTTGCAGCCTTAGGTCGTTTCATAACTCATTTCATAAATAAGTTGCGACATTTCTTCCTCACACTTAAAGGGACAAGCACATTCAGTTGGACAGACGAATGTAAAAGGGCATTTGAGGCAGTCAAGTGCTACCTTACCAAACCACCTATCCTAAGTAGCCTCAAATCCGACAAAGAACTCTTCATGTATCTAGTCGTATCTGACTGCACTGTCAACGCCATTTTGTTTTTATATATAAGGGACAAGGAGTAGAGACTCATCTATTATGTAAGTAAAGCAATGGTGGATGCTAAGACGCAGTATTCTCAAGTGGAGCAGACAACTTTAGCTCTGAAGATTGTCACCCAAAAGCTCCATCCATATTTCCAAGCTCATTAAGTGATCGTACTCACAAACCAACCGCTTTAAGTCACCTTGCACAAGCCGAACTTATCCGGATGAATAATGAAATGGGCAATCGAGTTAAGTACCCTATATGGTATGAGATCAAGTATCGACAACAGTTATCCTTAAAATGGCAGGTTATGGTCGATTTTATAGTTGAACTCCCTCAAAAGCAAACACATATGGTCAACCACTCTAGAGAGCAATGGTGGATTCTTCATGTAGACAAGACGTCCAAGGCGTTTGGATCAGGGGTAGGTCTAGTCCTACAATCACCAACCGGTGAAGTAATGGAACAAGTTATCTACCTCAACTTCCCAACTTCAAACAATGAAGCAGAATATGAAGCTATGCTGGCCAAACTAGATCTTGCTCTAATGCTTGCCACTGCTAGGTTGGAAGTTAGAAACGATTCTCAGCTAATTGTTGGGCATATTCAATGAGAGTATGAAGCAAAGGATGAACGTATGGCCCGATACCTCGCCATGGTGGAAGAACGCCAGAGAAAGCTAAATGTCTGGATTATCAGACCGGTGCCATGAGAGAAGAACGGAAAAGCTAATGCACTAGCCGGGATAGCTTCCACTCTCCCCATAAATGAGACAGCAATGTTGCCTATCTACCTCAAAGCCACACCTTCCATCACTCCCAGGTCAATATGTAATATAAGTCTAACAGATTCAGGATGGATGCTCAATATCATAAAATACCTCCAAACAAGGGATGTACTAGAAAATGGAAAGCAAACACACAAACTCTGCATACAAGCAGCATGTTTCACTTTAATTAATGATCAACTTTATAAACGATCATTTTTAGGCTCATACCTAAAGTGTTTGAGTGAGCTAGAGGCCAAGTATGCCCTAGTCGAACTCCATGAGGGAGTATGTGGCAATCACCTAGGCAAATGAACTCTAGTACACCGCGCCTACACGCAAGGATACTATTGGCCCACCGTGAAGCGAGACACTAAAATTTATGTCAAAAAGTGCGATCAGTGTCAACAACACATTCCATTCCCCGTGTACCTTCAGAATCCCTCAACCCAGTCACAAGTCTTTGGTCATTTGCACAATGGGGGATGGACATAGTCGACCCCTTGCCCACTAGAGTATCACAAAAGAAGTTTCTACTCGTTGCAATCGACTACTTTAGCAAGTGGGCGGAAGCAAAAGCCTATGTCAGTATCAAAGACAAAAACGTCTCCAAATTCTTTTAGAAAAACATCATATGTCAATTCGGAATTCCACGAGAAATTGTCACGGATAATAGGCCCTAGTTTGACAGTGTCGTCTTTCAAATATTTTGCTCAGAGCTAAACATCAAGAACTTATACTCAACACCTTGCTATCTACAAAGCAATAAATAGGTCGAGGTAACAAACAAAACCCTATTGAATACTTTGAAGAAAATGTTGAAATGAGAAAAAAGAAAATTGGTAGACGAATTGCCCTATATGGGCCTATAGGACAACATCTAGATGACCAACAAGAGTCACTCCCATCGCCTTTGTTTATGGGATGAAAGCCATCATTCCAACTAAAATTGGCATGCCTACCGTCAAAACAGTCGTGCAAAATCAAAGGGACGACGATGAAGAACTCAAAAGGCAATTGAATTGGGCTAACGAAAAGCAAAAAGCGAAAAGTTGCGGCTATCCGAATAACTTCTTACCATCAGATGGTAATTTCTCAGTACAACAAAAAGGCATAACCACAGTTTTTTTTTTTTACTAGGATCTTTGGTTCTCAAAAGAGTCTTTGAAAACATAGCTGAATTGGGAGCTAGAAAGCTACAAGTTAATTGAGAAGGACCTTATATCGTAATTAAGACAGGAGACTCAGGGACATACCACCTCCAAACATTAGACAGCGTGCCCCTATTCTGTCCTTGGAACTTAACTAACTTAAAGCAGTATTATCAATAAAGTTTGTTTTTGGAAATAGTGTAGCAAACAAATTACTAAACCAAGATTGGTGAAGGGACACGCCACCTGACAATTAGCCTCGGTCAACGTGACCCATCATTAAAGAACTAAATGACACGCACCTCTTAGCACCCAAAAACTTGAAAAATCAAACAATCCATCATGTCCTAGCCTTTCAACAATGCAACCAGACATAAGCAGATGAATTAAGGGGCATTGTGGGGGGGCTTCCCTCCACATGTCTTTCATAGGCTCAAGACCCTTTGGTTGTCCAAGGTAAGCGGATAATTCGTCTAGGAACAATCCACTTAGACCAAGGCAAACTCTATCTAGCGCAAGAGGAAAGACAAATTTCCTTCTTTCCCAATGCTAGATGGAATGGACAGATCAAGCCGATTAAGGACTTCTAGACAGACAAACCAAATCAATTGGAAATTCCAAGCATTGACCGGATTATTAACCGCCACCAATGCCTAAGCAACAATCAAAACAACATTTACGCCAGAAAATCAATGTCCCTCAGTCCTCACATGCAATCAGTGACATTGACAAACATAAATGCATAATCAACGACATGGTCCAAAATTCTTGCATGACATACAACAAATGGCACCAATCAGCAACTCTTATTTGGCATGATTGTCCATTCCGCGCTAAGAAAATGGCGTTTATTATCTTATTAAGTTATAATATCCGCCACGACAACATTCATCAACGTAAGAAGGACGTGAATGCACAATCAACGCTATGACAATAGTGTCATACATTTTATAAAAAAAAACCCCTATTCTAACTTAAGTTTCAGAGGGGCATTCCCAGACAACCTATCTGAACATCCATTTGTGTAGGGAAGCAATTCACCTGACTTTGGTGAAGCTAGACGAGCCTGCATTCAATTGGAACAACACCAACACATTTGACATTAATTTTTTACTTTACCAATTTCTCCTCCCACCCACAATCCACAATACCCACGCGATACCCATGATTGAAAAATTCTAACTCCACAACCCACAATAGAAAAGAGATATGGAGATGAATCTGATTGTGAGGGAGGGTTGCCTCTCTAGTGAAAGATTGAAGATTTCAATCCACTTGACAAGCACCACCGTGACGCCACTGGCATTGTACCAAAGCTCCTACACTCCGGCAATGCTTGATTTTCAAAAAATTAGTTAAGTAAATACTAAATCGTTTATACCCTCATCCTTTGGTGGATTCTCCTCTTATAGTCTTTTGAAAGGGTCATGAGTTGGGTTAATTTTTTTTTTTTCTTTTTCTTTGATTTTATTATTAATGGATTGAAATATTCAATTTCAGAATCACGGGTGCATGTTTTTCTAAAAAAACATTCTAATTTTTTGTTGTGATTGAAAAGAAAAGAAAATCTATGTATTATTTTAGAAAATTCTATGTAACCTAATCGAGTTGACTGAGTCAACTTGGAAACTCAACCAAGTCAACCGAGTCTCACCAATTCAGTATCAAGTTCATGCATTATATCGTATCCGGTATCAAACTCATCATAGCAATTGTCGAGGTGAATACGACTAGGTTGGGTCATATTGGACTCGACTGATACTTCGAACCCTGGAACGAATCTACCATGCTCTTTTAGATTAATGTTGCTAAGGAGGAGTATATTGCTTAGTGTTTATCACCAAGATTGTTAAGAAAAGAAAATTGAAGTAAGAGAATAAAGAGATGATCTATTGAAGGCTCCTCAAAAGGAGTCTTTTCATGGGTACATATTATATAGGGTTATTTGATTAAAAAGGTCATTGAAAACCCAATTTTAAAATTTTAACCCTCCATCATTTTTTTGGTCTTATTTTAACAAAAATACTCTCACTATTTTCTTGTAAAAATAACTCTTTATTTTAAAACCTACATGTATGTAATTGAAATAGTAAAGAGCATTTATGTTAAAAACGAGCTACGTTTCAAGTAAAAACATGGAAATGGTTAGATTCACAAATTTGGGGATTATTTCATCCATTTTAACCAATTAATTATATTATATATACTAGTTAATTATTCAAATCATACACATGAACATAAATAAATGAAAGACGAGACTTTTAACATGATTTAGCAATCAATGTGACTCCTAGATCCATGGAGTGATCCCTAGATATCCACGTAGTGCTCCAATACTCAAGAATCCACTAATCAAACGAAAGAGAATGGTTATAATGATAAAGACTCTCACTCTCCTTTCAATTGTGGTCACACTCTCTAATAATGAAACCCTAAATTATAAAAAGGTTAAATATACAATGGGGACATTGTTGTCATTCATAAAATAAATAAATAAGGGACATTACCCCCTTAAACCTCTGGAAGTTGATCAAGTAGCTCAATCCTAGTAAGCTCAATGGAGAACTTGATGTCTAGCATCCCCAACAAAGTGCAACAAAACTAATTCAAGCTTCACAATCCAACAATGATAATTAAGAAAACAATATTCATTATTTGATGGGACATTTTATTTTCTACGTATTCATTCACCTATCATCTAGGTGTTGCGAAAATATTCGGACCTACAAATAACGAGATTGAAAGAATAAGCACAGTGCTTCAATAATGAAAAGAAGCTACAAAGGAATGAGACAAAAAAATACCCATGTGGTATGACTTGATTGATCGTGTTTTTGGTTGTATATTCGAACCCATTATTTAACCAAATACTTTATAAAAACTATTTATCATTTAATTAGAAAGAGCTTTTGATCAGTTTTTGCCTCTCATTTCTCATTTAAGGGTTATTTGAAATATCTTTTTATGTATACCATTCACATCATAAAACCTAGCCTACAAGCAAAAGTAAAAAAATTCTTAAGATTTATATACATAAAATCAAAACTCAACATTGTTGCATGTTAAGGTTTCTTGGTTATCCCTCCAATTTCATGGTCTGATTAGAGAATATTATATATGCTTAATTTTGAATTAATTGTAATACTTGTAACTGTTAGATTATGAAACCTAAATCAATTTTTTTATACTTCGTTCGGGATGTTGAGAGTTGAGCTTTTTGTTCAACTCGCGTGGATCAAGCTACCCAATCAACTCGCAAGGATTGAAGGGGGCAGTGTCCCCTAAAGAATTTTTTTTATGTAATGAATTACAAATTTGTCTCATTTATATATTTAATCATGTTATGTTTTTAGGGTTATTTTTAAAGAGCGGGCCACAATTGAGAGGATTTTTCTTCGGGACCTTCACCATTGTACTCTTTTTTTTCTTTTGATTAATGAATTATTGAGTGTTAGGTGCACTCTGTAAACATAGAGATCATACTGAACGTCGAACCAAGTTAAAATTTCATATTTTTCTTACTTTCGTACTTGTATGTGGTTTTAATTAATAGCGACTCTAAATACTCTAGATATTTTTGCGTTGAAACACAACTCAAAGTAATAGATTCTTTTATGCTTTTTCAGGGGGCAATTAACCCCTTGGGGCATGCCATGATCTCGAACTCACGTGTTGATTAAGAATCCGAGTTTGATAGTAATTTAAAAAAATGTTTTTAATTTTTTTAACATTAGAAAACTTTTATCAAAAGAGTTATTTTCAAAAGGTAGAAAATCTTCCTAAAATCTCTGTGAAACAAGCTCTAAGTCCATGTGTAAGCTGAGCAAGGACCCTCTCTAACTCTAAGGCGTAGTGTTAAGACATTAGTTCATGATAGCTTCATACATTGATAGCAGATCATTACAGAGAAGTGGTAACATAATTCAATAGCAGAACATGATATTACAGTTACGCATTACAGCCTTGGGGTTTATTCTTCTCTGACACACGCCTTCATAATTAGTACTAGCTAGTTATTTAGAGGATTAGGGCACTCATGTACTCATGCAAGTAACTAGATTTGAATACAGATTAGGCCTTAAGCTTCCTTGAATTGTAGGTTTGATCATCGCAGGGTGGTGGTGGAACCTTGCCATCGGGATATGGTGGTGGTGCTTGTACAGGTTCTGGTGGCGGAGGAACCTTGCCGTGGGGATCCGGTGGTGTTGCAGCTTCTGGTGGTGGAGGTGTTGGAGGAGGATAATAAGGAGTTGGGGGCACAATCGGTGGATCCACTGGCGGCGGCGGAGGAACCTTGCTGTGGGAATCCGGTGGTGGTGGGAGGGGATAGTAAGGAGTAGGGAGCACAATTGGTGGATCCACTGGCGGTGGAACATGCTCCGGTGGAGGTGGAGGTGGATATTTAGGGTGACAGCCATGGCCTTTGCAGAGCTCAGACGAGAACTCATCCGAACAAGCAGGAGTGGCATGAAAGAGAGCAGCAATCAAAAAAAAAGAAAGAAACCCGAGGTGAAGGTGGAAGAAGCCATGGCCATGGCTTGGGTTTTCGTGGTATGCTTTGCATGGGAATGATAGGGTTTGGTTGCCACCTTTTTACAGGGTTAAATTGGTACGTAAGAACTGAATAGGGTTTATTACAAAATTGAAATTGAAATTATGAGAAAGTCAATGTTTTGTGTGGGGGTATGTTCATTCTCTCCCTTCCTGCAATTTATTTAATTGGCATTCAATTTCTGCATGCATATTGCAGAAACCTTCATAAGGCATTCAACTTTTTTCATTTTTGGGCTTTTGAGAAATTAAAAACATAAAATTAAAAATGGATTTGATAAATTTTGGATTGAAATAAGTTTTCTTTTAAAAAAAAAATTACTATGAAAAATTGGGTGAATTTTTAGAACAAAGTTTAAAAAACTATTGGAGACATTGAAAATAAGTCAATAAAATTGTACTAAACACTAGTACATGATACTTTGTTAAGAATAACTTGAAAATTTTGATTTTAAGAATTGAGTTTTCAAATAAAGTTTTATATATTCATACAAGGAATAAATACTGGTTGTAGTAACTTTTATTGGTCTTCCATAACTGTTTCAAAAAACAATGGTTGCAGTAAATTATTCAAAGAGAAAGGGTTTATTATTATTATTATTATTATTTTGATAAATTAAGTTTTGAATAGAAAAGGTGAGAGAAAATTAGGGATGACGACATGATAGGTCTAAGATTAACCGCTTCCATCTTAACCCTACCCTATTTACTCAAAATAATTTTTATCTTAACCCATTAAAAAATTAAATATTGACAGGTAAGAAATGTATGAGAATTTCCCAAACCCATCCCTTCCCACTTTGCCCCTTTTACCTTTTTTTTTTTCCGAAAATTTTTGAATTTTTTTTGAAAAAATTGTTTTTAAAATTTTTTAATTACATTAAAATAAATGTAATTTATAAATAATTAAAATATTATAAATTTTTATAACTTATTTTATTGAAAAGTATTTTATTGTTATTATTATTATATATATTAAAAATAAGAAAATAAAAATTAAATTAAATTAATTTTATATATAACAAAGACAATGAGATAAGGTAATTTCTGATTCTAAATTTTTAAAAAAAAATTTAAACCTGCTTTTAATTTATTTATTTAAATTTTAAACCTATCTGTGGGGGTAGGGTAGGGTAGGTATTTGAAAAAATCTGTGATATTGCCATCCTATTATTAATTTTTTAGAAAATTTGTTTTTCGAAATGAGAGGGAGTTTACGATAGTGTTGACTTATGCAGGCGTCCTAGAAACCACATGAGCGGTTTTGATCCACCCTGAAAAGTCTGGGTACCACAAAATTAATGCATTTATTATCTCCAAAATTATTATACAAAAAGTCTTGACTTCTCGTATATTTTGAGTTTTCCTATTCATGCTAGTAATGTAGATAAGAAGGGGAGGCACTTGAAAACATAAAGAAGACTCCTAATGAAAACATGGATAACAACTCCCCTCAGTCGAGTTTTTTGGTTCTTTATATAGTGCAAAAATAGGATAAACAAGTTTAAGATGAACACTCCTAATTAATAATACTCCCTAACATTACTAAACAATTTGATCATGTTACCAAAATGATATTCATTGTACAAATACAACAAGATAATTGAGTTTCACAAGACCAACCCAACTTATTATTGAAAAAACAAACAAAAGAAGAGAAAATAAAAAAAAATTATTACAAACAAACAAAAAAAACAAGAAATAAAAAATTCTTACAATATTCTTTTTATCAACTAGAGAAGACAGCTGGTGGTAAAAATTGGAGGCGGTCGTGGGGTCGGTGGGAGTTGAAGCAACTTCTTAACAATTTTCTGTTATAATAGGTTCTCTATGCTTCTAGAATTCTCTAGTTGTATCTACATAGTATAACAGTTCAAGAAGATCAAAAGTCCAGAACAATTGTTAGAACTCATACAAAGAAAACCCTTTGTAATTGTTTCTTTTATTCATCATTTTTATATGGTACCAGAGTCATTTGACTTTCGTCTATAGCTTAAGCTGCAACAATGACTACTAGTTGTTGAGATATTAGGAATGTTTTCCTTATATCATTATTTCCTTATATCATTTAGTGTTGAGATATTAGGAATGTTTAGATATTAGGAAAGTTGAGATATTATGAATATTGAGATATTAGGAATATTGAGATACTAGGAATATTAAGATATTAGGAATATTGAGATATTAGGAAAGTTGAGATATTGGGATATTAGTTGTTCTTTCCTTATATCATTCTTTCCTTGTATCATTCTTTCCCATTCTTAGAATGGTGATTACCCTCTATATATACTCTGTACATGAACGAATGAAAGTATGAATGAAAAAACTACAATTTATCAATTTGAAGATGGTATCAGAGCCATGGAACTGAAATCCTGGATATTTTGTCGCTATGGTAGTCCGACAGCGATCAACCATCCTAAGACAAGCCCTAATATTGATAAGTCAACCTTCAAATGCACTCACTGCAATAAGACTGGTCCCACCAGTCTGGATATCCCACAATTTCAAAGCAACAACTCTTGGTATGACCAGGAAAACAATAAGGAACCGAGGGTTTGAACCATGGACCTTTAGATCATGTTTAGGCTATCAACACTTTGTTATTAATTATAATAATCGTGATCAATGGAAGAAGGATTCCAAGAAAACCTCGACTGCAATTGTTGCCGAAATAAAAACAGAGACTAATGTTGCTGAGAAAGCCTCTGCATTGGTAGCCGCTACTGATCATGGTGGTAAGTTTTTAAATACTTTTACACCTGTTATTAATAGTACA
>NW_023269771.1:0-5000 GCF_004353265.1 Vitis riparia | reverse complement strand
AATTGTGTGTTGAGCCTAATCAAGTATCAACCGATAAGGGAAGATACCAAAGACTTGTGGGGAGATTAATGTACTTAGCTCATACAAGACCAGATCTTGCTTATGCATTGAGTGTAGTGAGTCAATACATGCATAATCCTGGAGAACAACATATGAATGCAGTCATGCGTATTTTGAGGTATTTGAAGAATGCTCCTGGGAAGGGAATTTTATTCGCAAAAAATGTTGATCATCAGAGTATAGAAGTATATACTGATGCTGATTGGGCTGGTGCAGTGGATGATAGGCGATCTACATCTGGTTACTTTATCTTTGTAGGTGGTAATCTTGTGACATGGAAAAGTAAGAAACAGAATGTCGTCGCTCGTTCAAGTGCAGAAGCGGAATTTAGAGGTATGGCTCTAGGACTTTGTGAGGCATTATGGCTAAGACTCCTCTTACAGGATTTAGGTTACCTATCTAGGCAACCAATCCGATTGTTTTGTGACAATAAAGCCGCATGTGATATTGCTCATAATCCAGTACAACATGATCGTACAAAGCATGTCGAGGTGGATAGATTCTTCATTAAGGAAAAGTTGGATGATAAGATTGTGGAATTGCCTAAGATTCGATCAGAAGATCAATTGGCCGATATCCTTACCAAAGCTGTCTCAAGTCAAGTGTTCTCAAAATTTTTAGACAAGTTGGGCATGTGTGACATCTATGCACCAACTTGAGGGGGAGTGTTGAGATATTAGGAATGTTTTCCTTATATCATTATTTCCTTATATCATTTAGTGTTGAGATATTAGGAATGTTTAGATATTAGGAAAGTTGAGATATTATGAATATTGAGATATTAGGAATATTGAGATACTAGGAATATTAAGATATTAGGAATATTGAGATATTAGGAAAGTTGAGATATTGGGATATTAGTTGTTATTTCCTTATATCATTCTTTCCTTGTATCATTCTTTCCCATTCTTAGAATGGTGATTACCCTCTATATATACTCTGTACATGAACGAATGAAAGTATGAATGAAAAAACTACAATTTATCAATTTGAAGACTAGTGTCTCTTCATCAAGCATCTTCAGCACAAATGGAGTACCATTGATGGAAGCCCCCTCATTGAGGTTCTCATCTACACTTTCTCTACAATCTTTAAAACTCTGAAGAAACAACTCTGGATTCAGGCGCTCACAGATTCTTCTAGTTGTTGGAGCTCTCAGTCTTTAAGATTATTTGCTTGCAACAATAGTGTGTCCTCCTCATTTAATCTTGAACGAAGATGAAAATTCCTCAATAATCAACCCAAAATTTGTGATCTAGACTAGAATAGATCAATTCATCTTGAGTTGGCTTCTTTCTTCTCTTTCAAAGCTAATGTTTGGTCATATTGTTTGATGTAAAACTGCTACTGAAGTGTGGAATACTTCAGTAGATTGTATTCTTCATCAACTCCAAATCTCAGGTGCAACATCTTTAGAGTAGATTGTAAGAAGCTTCAAAGAGCTCCCCGAGTATAGCTTATTATTTGCTGCAAATAAAAGAGATCATCGTTGATATTTTGTTTGCAATTGGTGAGCCTATCACCAATGATCAATTGTTAATGCACATTTTTTATGATTCATGAATTTGATGTTGTAATTGTCAATCTTCAATGAACGAAAGATTTTCTTTCTTTTGAAGAAGCTCAATTCCTTGTCTAAAATTATGAGATGATACTTCAAAAACTTAACTCTATTTAAAATACCAATATTGGTCCCTCTGCTAATCTTGTTGCCAAACAATGCCACAAAAGAAATAACTATCAATTCTTTAGAGCTCCAGGCAATAGTTCTTTTCATGGTGGTCGAGGAAAAGAAAGCCAAATCAAGCCTATTTATCAATCATCGGTTCCACATTAGCTTCACAAGACCACAACAACAACAACAACAAAATCCATAATACAAAAAATTTGTTCAACCACAAGGCACTCATTCACAAGACAATCTCAAGCTTACTTTATCATGCTAGTCACTATCGATGATCCTAACTAGCTAGCATATGGGTGCATGAGCTACAAATCACATTTTTGCTTATCTTAATAAGCTAACTCTCAAGATAAGCTAAAAAGGCAAGAAAACACTTACTATTGGCAAATAGCAATTCTTTAAAAATCTATCCTATTGGTTCTTCAACTATACCATCTATTTTTTCATCACAACCACTATATCTCAATGATATCTTACACATACCTACAATTACAAAAAAAAAAATTATTAAGCATATCTAAATTCACTTAGGACAACAATGTAGTTGTTGAATCCATGATGATTATTGTCTTGTTATAGACAAGAACAAGAGGAAGATTTTGATTTAAGGTAAGCTTAAAGGAGGGCCTTATCAACTTGATGTTCCAATTCTCTTGAGAAGTTTAAAATTTGTCTCAAATTCTAATTTTAGTTTTCTTTCAATTTTCTAGCACATGTCAAATCTAATGAGGCTTCTACCAAGATTGTGAACATTTGGCATAGTAGGTTTGGTCATCCTCATGCTTAAGTGTTAGACAATGTACTAAACCTTTTAAATTTGACTCTTAGAACTAAGTACCTTCAATTCTATGATGTTTGTCAGTATGGAAAAGCTTGTCAAATAAATTTTCTAAACTTGTTGAATAAAACTTATGCTCCTCTAGAAGTAGTCTATTATGATATTTGGAGACCTTCGCCTATTTTGTCTACAGAAGGCTATTGATATTACATTCACTTAGTTAATAATTTTACTTGCTATATGTGGATATTTCCAATGAGGTTTAAATCTAAAGCCAAAGCCATTTTCTACAATTTTGAAGTCTACTAGAAAAACAATTCAATAGAAAATTGAAATATCTTCAAACTGATCGAGGAGGTGAATACAAACCTCTTTTGCCTATTCTAGCTCAACAAGGTATGGTTTTCAAGCATCCATGTCTTCGCACTCATCAACAAAATGAAATAGCAAAATGAAAACATAGAGATATAGTTGTGGTTCGATTAACAGTCTTGGCACAAACATATATGCCTCTTTACTTTTGGTGAGATGCTTTTGTGATGGTAGTATTTTTTATAAATAGATTGCCTTCTCAAGCTCTTAATCATATTTCTCCTTTTGAGTCTCTTTAATATAGAAAACCAAATTATAAGTTTCTATGGGTCTTTGGTTGTGCTTATTTTCTTTATCTAAGGCCCTATAATAAACACAAGTTTGCTTTTCATACTACCAAGTGTGTCTTTCTTGGTTACAATTTGATTGATAAAGGATACTATTGTCTCAACTCTTCTGGTCATATTTATAATACCAAGAGTATCTCATTTGCTAAAGATTGTTGCCCATTTGCTTCTGGTTTTCAAGTAATAAAATCCAGTGCTTCTAATTTTATTTCTACTACCACAAATAAACCCATATATCTTTGTTATGGGGCATGTTCCCTCACAAAATGATTCTCAAGCCTCTTCTACACCTATTTCACTAAAAAAAACACTTTCATCATCATCATCTCTTACTAGTGTACCTATTGAAATGGAGTATTACAACCTGCTGCAACTCACTCCCTAGCCACAACTGAGGATCAAAAAATCTTACACTCTAAGGACCATGTCAACAACATTAATTACCAACTTGTTATATCTATTATCTCACAGTCACCTAATGCCGCTTCTCTATCTATTCAAAGTACTCATTCTATGCAAATTAGATCCAAGTTTGGAATTTTCAAACCAAAAGTCTTCATTATCAAACAGAAAATAAATGCTCTAGTTGTTGAACCTACAAGTATAGAACAAGCTCTTTGGGATCCAAATTGGACAAAGGCAATGAATAATGAGTGCAAGAAGCCCAATACCTTATATAGAAGACATATAAACTATGGATAACAAATGGGTTTTTTGAGTAAAATATAATCTCGGCGGCTTTATTCAGAGATACAAGGCATGACTTGTTGCTAAGGGCTTTTATTTATGGTTCAAAGTCGCAGTATCGGCCACTAACTCGAAGGGTCCCGAGGTGTATCGGTCTCGGTGTATTGATTTGGTATCGGGCAATACGTAAAATAAGTTAATTAGAAAATTCAAAAAATTATATAAAAAAAATTATGTAAATCATCATAAAAATATATACAATTAAATAGGCTAAAAAAATTAATAAAATAAAATTGTCTCACATTTAACATTATTTAAATAGTTATAAAAGTATCTACTCAAAGTTATTTATGATAATGCTAATAAAAGAAAATTATTTTATTTCAAATATAATAACATTTTTACTAACAAACATACAATACAATAATCAATTTCATGTTGAATGACGAGGGGGTTCAAAATCATCATCATTAGTCCTACAACGAGTATACAAATTGGGGTGGCAATTCCCGTAGTGAGGATATGGTTGAAAGAGTTGTTTATAACTCGAATATGTTGGCTGAGATGATTGGCTTGATGATCCATAATTAAGAAAATATGGTTTCGAAGGTTGTTCGGGATCAACACCATATTGATAGTATCCAAAACCTCGATAAGCAATGTTACTGCTACTAAAAGATTGATCATACCCATATGAATCACTAGCTCGTGTTCTAGTATTTGAATATCCCTTTGGATGCATCATTGGAAATCAATCAAAATCATTTCTACTAAAAGTATTAGAAGAGCTATCACGGTCTCTAAAGTTGTGATATGATCTATCATCTACCCCTCTGAAATACAGTCTTGATCCTATACCCAAATTCTGTAAGTGCTCATCAATATGGTGATAATTTGATCTATGATAATCATGCCCACTAGAATAATCATCATCGTTGGGAAATGTAGTTAGTCTTTCCAAATGCTTTCGTTGTTCCCATATCCCTGGTCGATATCCATGATCTATATCTTGTGTGGCATAGTAATTTTCACCTCTTTGTGCCCATGACATGCCAGGATCTACTTGACTAACATAACCACCCCCAATGCTACCATCTCCTCCAGTATCCTCACCAGTGCCACTAACTCCTCT